>NC_061531.1:18040000-18257500 GCF_022379125.1 Scophthalmus maximus | reverse complement strand
AATAAAGTTGGTTGAATATTGTTCTTGTCTTTTCTGTAAGAGCCGGAGATGCTCTGTGGTTTAGTATCTCATTATGGAAACCTGCTGAACGTGTTGAGGATGATTGCGGTTATGAATCACATGAATCCATTAGGCAATATCGCTGTTTTGTCTTTCTTTTTTTCAAGATGACAATAATAAATTTGGTGGAACCACTTGAAAACCACTAATGCACGTCTGAGCAGTGCAGCTCTGTTTGATTCTCCACTGACGCACTTGGCCTTTACACTTTAGGAAAAACCAGCGTTGATGGATATTGATATTGATCCAAGACAATGTGGCAATCAAGCAGTTATTGTCACCGAAAAAAAAGAAGCTATGATCCTCGTGACCCCGCCACTTTCACCTTCTGCACACCGATCATCAGCTCAGGCCGACGCCCCCTGAAGTCGCGTCTGCAGCGGCCACGGGCTGATTCAGTTTCACTGTTGAGATACAGATGCTCTCCAGTATCGATCTTCTTGGGACTCATCGATCCTCCCACTTCCCTCATCCTCCTTTGAGATCACCCCTCCGACCAACCCCTCCTTCTCATGACTCTGTATTCTGATGAAAAAAAGTGTAATAATTCATATCAATGCTCTGCGACCGCGTTGTTGTTCACTGTCCCATTCCAACAACAGTGTACCGGAGATGTTCGACAGCTCTCGGATGAAATCTCATCCGTCCAAACGGACGAATGTCCTCTGAATGTTAGAGCCCGTATTATGGTCGTGTCACCGATGTAATGATATGTGCTGAGGGGGTACATTCGGGAGGATACGTGGATTTATTTATTTATTTTTCGCTGCAGGTATCGCATTTCCTGCCACACGGTTGGTCAGCGAAAAAGGAAATGTCACGGAAGGGTCGCGGCAAGGTCACTGATGGATTACCATGGCGATGGAAATGATTTGTTGTTATGGTGAGCGACAAAAAACATCCTCCCAATGAGCAACTCACTTCCTCAGGAAAAGAAAATTAAGAGGAATGAATCAATGATCAAATAAATTGATAAGTAGTAAAATGTGCAATGGTAAGAAAAAGTAAATAAAGGAACATGCAATATTAATGACAATAAATGCTTAAAAAAAACATCCGTGCTAAAGTGTTGTCATGACAGCCGTCGCCACGCAGGACTGTTTATGACAGATATATCGTCGGTTTCAGCAACATTCACGTTCACACACATCATAAAAATGTCTCATCCGCGTGGCAGTTATCAACACGGGTGATTAATGGTTGCCGGCTCTCATGAAACGTTTCAGAGTGTAATGCCCCTCCGGATGAATTTAACTTTGTCTAACTGCAGAGGGAGAATCTCTCGTCCAGCGGGTGAGAAGGTGGGTGGTGTGTTTAATGTCCTTTATTACCGCTGCTGGTTAACTTGGCCGCGTGAGTCGGCGGCCTAATCGTCTGAATCGTGTTGCATTTAAAAGATGGTTCCTCACTGCAAGTTGTGGGTTTTGACGGTTGGAAAATGTGGCAACAATTTATTGTAATTCATATAATTTAAAAAATATATAATTTAAAAAAAATTGTTGGCTGTGAACTTCTAGGATGTTTCCAAGAGAGGCCTGAGCAAGGTTTTATGATTTATTTGCTATTAAGAGAAATGGAGGGTGTTTTAGTTGGAAAAATGAAGCCAAAGCTCAAGTGACTGGAGCCTGTGTTCTCTGTACTCACCAGCAGAGGGCGACTCCACTGGTTGTTTCTATAGAAGTCTATGGGAAAATGACTTCTCACTTGATTTATTGATTTTCTTGAGGAATTTATGGCTCAATCTCTACATAAAATCGTGTTTACTTTGTAAATTGAATCATTTTAAGGTTCCAATCTAGAGTAAAATAGACGATAGAGTACCGTTAACATTGGAGCGTGGATACAGCGTGATTGACAGCGGGTCTGTCCAACCGGTTGCAGCTGCAGCTGCAGAAAAGTAACCACAGAATTGCCACTGCACCAGGTAATTTATCCAAAATGCACCACAAATGCTACTTAAATTAAACACAATTTAGTAGTAGGCTTACTTTTATATATATTTCGCTATTTTACACTTACTTTTGCAGACTTTAGTTGTTTGGACCCCGTGGATTTTTAATGAAAGGGTAAGAGCCGGGGGGTTAAAGTGATGACTTTCAGCTGCGAGGGTCTTTGAAGGTGGTCGCGGCCACGTTTTGGACAAACAGTGCAAAGAATTCTGACCCTCTATGTAGAAATCGAATCGGCTCTTTGGCAACAATTCATTCGCTGTTTCTCGTCAAAGTGAAGTTGGGAGTCGCCTTTTAAATCACTCCTTTCACTTCCGTTCCAAAATGATCTGGAACCAGAACACAGTGACACGGTGAAACTGTAGAAATATTAATGCACTGCACTTCTACTAAGGCCTGTAAAACCCTGCAAACATTTAATTAGTATTTGGAAGAAGTTTACTGTTTTGATTGCCTTGTTTTGATCCTGATATTTCCCGAGGCTTGTGCACACGGTGACCGGTCAACTCCTTGGCTCGTCGTTCACATCCTGGTTGCAGAAAGCAAATAAAATCCAAGTGAACACCACTTTAAAAAGAGATCTACAGGAAACCAGTGAGTACACTGGGAATGTAGAGTATTTCTCTTTGATGCATGTCCTATAAAACACAGATGTTCTGTTTAGACACAGATACGTTCGGTCAAGACGAGGCGCTTTTTCCCCCGCGGCGGTTTAAGGACAACGTGTGTGTGACCCCTGGTGTGACGTTTCAAAAACACACGGTGATTTATCTTTGTGCAGTGGAAGTGACAAGGCTGATATAATAGATATGAGAGCCACCGCATGAAGTTACGGACGAGCGTGGACGAGGGGAAGGGGAGTCGCACTGAGTCAGCGAAGGGGCGCGTGTTCGCCAGATGTTTTGAACACGCTGCCGAGCACGGGATAGGAG
The DNA here is from genome assembly GCF_022379125.1 of Scophthalmus maximus. Taxonomy (NCBI): domain Eukaryota; kingdom Metazoa; phylum Chordata; class Actinopteri; order Pleuronectiformes; family Scophthalmidae; genus Scophthalmus; species Scophthalmus maximus. The sequence continues at coordinate 18,254,559 of NC_061531.1, read as the reverse complement.
CGTCACCTGTGACTGGTTACACGTCTTGAACCGGGAGTCACACGGCTCCCTATTCGACAGGGAGGAGGAGACGCGTCCACCCGTCACAAATCGTTTTGCGAAAACAAACCGCAAAAAGTACACGCCGATGAACTGCAGGCGAGCCAGCGCCGGAGGGGGAGCGCAGGCTTTTCTGCTGGCAGGCCGTCTTTACGCTGTCGTATTCGTGGTCGGGGGGGGAAGGGGGGCGGGGGTTTCTGCTCCCCTATACGTCCTGAACGTAAAGCTCGAATGTCAGAGGTTCAAAGAGAAGGATGAAAATGGATTTTCGCATAGACGACCCACATCACGTCAGTTTCCACGACCGCACAGCGTTATTACAGGAGCCGTAGAGAAAAACAATATCCCCCATGTATCACATATATTCATGTAAAGCAGATACTACAGACGCCAAGCGGTGCGTTGTGATCTGAACATTCCTGTCAGACTGTCTAGGCCTTAATAAATGGTTTAGAGTTTTTTGGCCAATAGCGCGGCGGTGCAGTGGTTTGGGGCCTTCCCGCGGTTTCCCGGCAACGAGCGACGTTTCCTGCCAATATATTTAGAAGAAAATGACGTGTGCCAGATTTAGCACAGTTCTTCAGGCGGTGTGATACATTTTCAATTGTTTTTTTGTTTCTTACTGTCTCTTCGCTCTCTGCCGCTGCGCTAAGTGGAGAAGTTAAGCAAAAAGAAATCAACTCCTCGGCTGATCACAGGTGAGCACTTGCCGACCCCAGCGTCACTAATTTCTCCTTCTGTCGCTTCCATACGGAGGGTTGCGTATCTGTGTTTGTGAAAGGAGCTGCCAGCACAGCCCCCGGGCTGTTTCAGTGACTCATCTTTACTGTGCCCTTTAAAGATTTCCCCCCCCGTTTTGAGTTCAAGGGCAATTTATTGGAACCACAGCGCTGCTCCGAAATCAAAGCAGGGAGTCGGAACCGAGGACTTTGCGTCATGCAGAGGGAGTTCGTCCCTGTCATCTGCTGTGCCGTGCGCTCCGACGTTCAAAGCTGTGTTCGCATCGCGGCCGTGTTATTGTGCTTGTACTGTACCAACGTGCATTCCACACTGAAGGAGCTGGAGGGGAGATGACCGGCAGCCAAGTTGCCGTCGCACGGGGATGCCAAGTTGGAGGCAGACGGCAGCGAGGCTGAAGTAGAAGGAAACAGCAGAACAGTTAACAATACATCACACATGTTCCCTGAGACGACGCGACGGAGCGAATGAAGAATAAATAAAAAGAACCAAAAGACCAAGAAGCTCCTGATTATGTCGGAATTAATGGTTGTTACTCCGGGAAGGACAAATTGAAAAATTCCGCCAGTTCATAATTAGTTCATTACTAACATGTATTGTGAGTTTTTGTAAATTTGCTCTATAATCAATTTGATGTTATGTGACTTGGATCCAGGAATATCTCTGTCAGCCATCGGTCAACTATCTCAAATATCTCACCAACTCTTGGATAAAAGTTGCCATGAAACTTGGCTCATATGTTGGTGATTGTAATAATTTTGGGGGGGGGGGGGGATTTTGCCTCTTCTGATTCTGCTCAGCTGTGATTCCTGTCACGTTATTCCACTTTGCTCATTTTTACCTCAGTAACAAAAAACGTCCAGTAACCGATTGGGCTTTTTATTTTTGCCTCGAGTGTTTGACTCATTTCCGTTTGGCAGAACACGGTAAACCTCAAACCAGCCACACATCAGCACTATCATTGTGAGGATCTTAGCATGTTGAAATAAGCATTTAGGCCAAAGCAGCCTCACCCGCTTCGCCAATTAGTGCTGCGAGGCTTATCCAAGCTCTGATGATATGCAATATGTATGATTCAGTTTATTAATTTTCCTCTACAATGTTTTTTATTGGAACTTGTTTTGTTTTTTTCTTCCATCCATAATTTAGAACGGAACCAAAAGTTTATTTACTCCGGCAACAAATGCAAAAGGATTAGCCTTTAATTGCTGCACGAGATAAGAGAGTTCTGTGAACAACGCTTTTCTTTTTTGCATCCGACTTTCTCAGTGTGAAACGTTGTCGTTTGTTCCAACTTATCTCAATTTTTGCAGAAATACGAGTATGAGCTTTTCAGAGGACTGGTGTGCAGTGAAGATTACAACTTTTAAAGGAGTCATTTTAGAATGCTGCATAATCAATCTTAAACACGAGGAGCCTCAACAAGTCCTCCGACTCAAACTATGTCGTATGTGCTCCAATACCGTTTCCTAAATGAGTTATGATCAAGGTTAGGGTGACGTGGCACATAATGAGCACGACAACTTCACAGAATATAAGCAAATCCATTGAAATACACAAACTTGACCGACCTACCGGGTCTACGTTACGTCTACCGCTGACCTCTGGTGGCCGTTATGTGCACGGCCACGATCTGCGGTCTTCAAAACGAACACGTAGGGCGTATGTGCTGCTTGAAAAACCGCCTCTGTGTTATCATTTATTCGACGGAGGACGGCCTCTGCCCCTGTCCGGGTAACAACACTGAGTGAGAGCTGATCATTTTTGTTGATTGATTGATTGATTGATTGATTTCGCGCCCCTAATTGTACCTAAAAGTTTTTCCAGGTAAGATCTAAAACCCACGTCCTACACAAGCACGTCATGTCACGTCCGAAAGGAAAGCTCCAGTTTTCTCACAGAGTGTGTTGAGGCCCATAGAGCCACAGGATGCAGCAGAGGGGCAGTAAAGCATCTGACTCAGTGTGGCATGTTGCTCCTGAGATGGTTCAGTGTGTTCACAGTGACCCAACACACACACACACACACACACACACTAAACAAACACTGAATCCCTTTTATACCAAACCAGACGCGAGGCGTACAGGGACGTGCAGGGGGACGTATCATTGGGCAGGTGCACCGTCACCTTCCTGGCCAATGGATAAAAGAAAAAAAGAAGAGGGATGTTAAGGAACATCGGTGTTACCGTCCCCGTCTCCACGCGGCTGGTGGTCGGAGCGCGTTCACCTCCACCTTCACCCCCGCGGATCCCCTGCTGTCAGCGTGTGGGGGGGGGGGGGCACACGGGCATGAGAGCCACTGGTTGTGAAACATGTGAGAGCGGTTGACCCCGACGTACCTGGGAACCAGAAGCTGGAAGACGCAGGAGACAGGTTGTGTTTACACAGGGGAGGGTGATTAATAAGACTACATCTTCTCTTATTATCTCTTGTGCGTCCACTTGGGCTTCAAAACCGAGTGTCTTAAGTTTTAGTCCAAAATTAATAAACAAGAATAAACATCCTTTATGTGTCTCAGCTCACTGGCAGTCGACCATAAACCCAGAACTTCTCTGAGGTTTGAGAATGGAGACGATTGGATGATGGGTTAGTTGGTTGTGTGAAGGTCCATTAGCTCGCTGCCCCTACTTTACATGCGGTCGTTCCTTTTCTGAGGATGTGTGCAGCCACCATGCGCGTGCGAACGGCCTCATTGTAGCGTATTGTATTTCAGACGGAACGGAATTAGGCTTTCATTATCCTTTAATAGGGAAACATACGACCTCCTGATGGATTTCTATTTTCTTCCCCTTTACTTATCTGTCGCGAGTACTCCAGAATTACCCGTCATTGCCCCTGATCATTTTTGTTCTCTTTGAAAATGACAATAAAGACACATTCATTTAAAAAAAAAAAAAGAATGATTGTGGGGAGCATCCTTTCCTCAGTAGGTGATAACACGGTTCCTCGAGAGTGGAGCTGAGGCACACTGCCTCCAGATGAAATGATTCACTGTAATGGAGAGACGTACGCTTTATGTGCTCTCCTCTCACCCTGCTCGTCTCCGTCCTCGTCGCGGCTACGCTAACCGCTGTAATCAGCCAAATGGATGAGCTGCTCCACGTGAGGTGATGGAATATTGGTCATTTTTAAATCTTGAGGTCCGTGGAAACACTCCGAGTAGTGTGTGATTCAAGTATATTTCTGATTTGAGCGCTCCAATAGTTATACTCAGGCTTGTTTGCATGAACAGAAGCAACAGAACATCTGCAGGCGGAGACGTTGACATTTCACTTGCCGTGCACACATTTTTGTTTTTATCTCACGTACGTCACAACGTCCGTCTCCCTCTGGTCTCGCACGAGCATCCCGGGATCGTCAAAGGCCACAGACGCTTGACTTCCCCAGCACCTGGTCGGAGACACACATCACATCGTGGACAGGAGAAGGGACACGAGGGGAAATATCGAAACAAATTGGTGTTGAGGACAAAGGGGATGAGGAAGGGGCTGATGGTAGTGAAAAGGTGAGCTGTTGACACGAGAGCAACCCGAGGACGAGTATCGACAGCCGGGCACAGAGAGGGGAGTAACACGATTACTTGGCTGGACGGTATTGAATAGCGATCTTAAGATAACCTGATCCCTCTTCCTCTTACCTTCCTCCGAGCATCCTCTCCTCCTAGAACGCGATCTTCCTGAGCTCTGGACTTCCACAAACAGCTCAATAATACTCTATGAAACAATATGGAGTAATGGACGCTCTCGTTCAGATGATGAAAGGCTTTTTTGTGCAGGTGAATCCATGTGGAGTGTTTTCCACATCTTTGAATGTGGGCTTTATTTTTATTGCTGCAAGCCATACAATGTTCGATGGGATACGTGTGTGTGTGTGTGTGTGTGTGTGTGTGTGTGTGCGTCTGTGTGTTAAGGTTGTGTTGTGTTTCCATAGCTTGATGCTTTCGTCTCACTGGCAGCGATCAAAGACCGTAACATTGTGTGTGTGTGTGTGTCGGGGGGGGGGGGGGGGGGGGGGGGGGGGGGGGGGGGGGGGGGGGGGGTCATGTTCACTCATCCATCGTACATGTGTCTGGCTGCTAATGTCCTGGAAATCCTCAACACAGAGAAAATAAACCTGCACAGTGTGTGTGCCTGTATTTATATGCATGCATGCATGTGTGTGTGTGTGTGTGTGTGTGCTTATGAATTCATGTGTTGTATTTGTACATTTACTATCAATCTAAGGCTTTGTCTTTTTGTCCTGTTCTTGTTTTTGAAGTTATCTTGTGTTTGCACATCTCCCACTACGCAACTTGCATCCCAATAACCTGTTTACATTTTGTTTACGTTGTTGTTGTCATTCAGGCCACGGAGCTCAGGCTCCTCCACTCCACCGTATATTTTCTTCCTCAGGAAAAGAGAGAGCCATGGCGGCAGTATCACGAAGCGGCAGACAATTAAAGTCAGTCATCCAAATATGACGGTAAAGATTTGCATCAATCTGGAATAAAATTCATGTATTAAAAATGAATTCAATTAGTATGTTAATGCTAAACCTATAGCGAAACCTGTGGCCTCTAAACTAATACTTTAGTTTATAGTGTTTTTGACTTGTGACTCATTACAATACAGAAATGAAGCTACTTTACTTACGACTGCTTGGCTCTTTGTTAAGTTTGAATCCAGTTCAACTGTAAAAAAATATTTTCCCCACGCGATATTGTTTCATTTAGGTGCATGAAGAGATAAAACTGAATATATAAGAGAGAATATATTATTTCTGATTTCTCTGCTCCTCTGCCATTTTCACCATTTCACAACAACCAATCGATTAAACGAGAGAATAATCGATAATGACAATAATCGACATTGACATTTCTTCTCCTAATACCCATTAACAGGTGGCTTTAATCACCACATATCAAAATTCAGTTTTGAAAATAAAAAATAATATGTTTTTTTAAAAATTTGAACAGACTGTTCATATACAAATGACAATAATAAGTTTTTCTCCAAACTTTTACATACATATATATATATATATACTATAACAATCATGTTACAGAACCACATTTAAAATCACACCCACGCTAAATAGTTTAGAACTTGTCAGGAACCTTATCACCAGGTAAAAAAGGTCAACGCTAGCTAGCATCGCGTTTGCCTCGGCGCTACCACCACAGCACTACTCTCCAGAAGTCATCTAAAACAACAACATTTATCACAACACCACTTACCTGTACTGTACTCACCTGTACAGAACAGGAACATGGTGAGACTCCGGCAACAGGTGACGCGTTTCTGTCTGTCGCTCGGGACGAACTGAGGCGAGTAGCTAGAGACGCCCCCTTGTGGCGAAAATCGGAATAACAGCTCCAAACATGAATTTACACCGAAATAAATAAAAAAGACTTAGCTACAGCAAGATACATATAATATAATATAATATAATATTATATTATATTATATTATATTATATTATATTATATTATATTATATTATATATATAAAACACACTACATTAAATTCCATAATGTGACCATTGCTGGGCGTCACACATGCTAGCAGCAGGTCTGTTCTTCAAGCTAAATGCTAACGTCAGCATGCTGACGCTCACAGCAACAACGCTAACGTGCGTAAAATGTGAAAAGGTTAACCGTGTTCCGCGTGCTAGCATGCTAACGACTGAGTACAACAGAAATTGATGAGAATGCCGTTAGCTTAGCAGATATTTAGTCAAAGTTATTACGCTTCGCCCTGAAGGAATTATGAATGTGCCCACACGCTGCTAGCTTAGCTAAAAAACCTCACGTCAGTTCATCTTTCAAGCTCTATACTGTAGCTTGATAAAATTTCCAAAGTTTTCAGGCTCAGCAGTAGTGAGGGCGTCCTGGGTGGTTATGCTGTAAAACATTTTTTTTTTTCATGACATATATCTTATTTAAGTGCTACTGACATATCGCAGCAATGAAATGCGGTGAAAGCATTCTGCCACGCTGCCGTCGCCGCCGTCGTCGTCGGGAGGCCAACGTCTGAAGGTGAAGTCGGCTTCAGGGTCAAAACCAAACCCAGTAAGCCTCCGCTGATTTACAGGGGGGGGTGTCTCCTCTCACTCCCATCCCTCGCTCTGCAACCGCTCTTGTAATTCCCACTTTGCGAAGCAGATGCCGTCTAGATTTCTCACATGCAACCGTGTTGCTTTTTCCTCTTTTGTGGTTTTCCAGTCGTGGGGGTCAATGATCTAACGAGTGGGACCCTCTGAGAAGCAGACACGTATTCGAAAAAATGACGCTGGAATCTGGGCTGCTGGTGTGCAGTCATTTTCCTTAATTGTTTCCTGAACTTTGCCCTTGAGGTTTCCCCTGACCCGGCGTATCCTGATGGGGCGCAATGACAGACGGGAATATGGGAAGATGGAAGAGGTCGAGTCCTGGCATGTGTGTGTGTGTGTGTGTGTTTAGGGTTGTTCTGCTCTGGGCCAGGTGGCAGTAAAGCCAAATGTACCTCATTTACTTCTGACACACACTCCTCCATCACCTCCCCGTTTTTTAAAGCCTGGACCTGTTCAGACCTTTCCAGTGAAATTGTTCCCACAGGCTAAATGTGACGTTTGGTGTCTCACCGGGGTCAGAGGTTCCCACATTAATGCCCTGCTCCTACTTGACGGATAATATGTTTGGAATCAGAGCCGCAGCCAGAGTCGACCTATAGACTTGAGACCAAACTAATGAAGACGACTTCGATTTGCATCATCCACCCATCTGTGCGTCCGCTCTCCATCCGCAAGGTGGCCCGGAGCAGCTGTCCGTGTACAACGCCATTCTCCTCCCGGGGATGGTTTCATCTGTCTCGAAGGACTCGACAAGACATTTTAAAAGTAGAAAACATCTGGCCTCATCATCTGACTACAGCTGTTTCTATACTGTATCGTAAATTTGGGGGGGGGTTTAATTAGTGTGTCAAATCTCTATCACTGTGAGGTCGTGTAGCGGGCTTCCTTTATGGGCCCGACAGGACGGACAAGTTCAGTCCTCCCGCTGAGGTGCACTGGTCGACATTATGCCGTGACCCAGACATCGGCCCCCCGGGGGACGTGGTCGTATCAGAGCATGAAGGGAAGTGGAGGGTGGATGTTTCCAGTACGCCAGGTCTAAATCATCCCTCTCTCTCTCTCATATGCACCATCCCTGTTCCCAGCCTCTGCCCATCTCTCCGCCCTGGCTTTCCTTGTTCCACCTGGAAAAATAGCAGGCAAGTGAAACGTGATACAGGGCGGGCGGGTGGGTGGGGGGGGGGGGGGGGCGGCGGGCCGGCCGCTGCGCTGTCCTGCTAATGGAGATGGATGTGGGCTCAGAGTTGTCTCTTGAACAGAAAGAGAAAGAGAGAGGGAGGAGGGAGGGAGGTGAGGGTTGGTTTCTCCTGCACTTCCTCCATGGGCTGCAGAACTCCTCCAATGAGAGGGGAGGGCTGAGCACTCACGACTTGGTTCCAGAGAAGGATGGGGAGACCACAGGGGGAAGAGAAGAGCAGAGAGAGAGAGAGAGAGAGAGAGAGAGAGAGAGAGAGAGAGTGGGACGTCAGACAGAAGGAGACGCGGGGAGGCATAGAACGACGAGGACGGGCAAGAGAGAAGAAGATGAGCGGCGGGAGAACAGAGTGGAGGGATGACACGCTGACAGCAGAGGAAGACAGATGATGAGAGAGCAGGGAGAGGGGGGATGGAGGGAGTGATGATATTCAAAGAAGTATAATGCAAAAGAAAGACAATGGCGACTGGCAGAGATAAATAAACCATCATTGCCTGCGAATCACTAAAGGTGAATCCATAATCCATCCGAATCAAAACCAAAACTTGTTTTATCTAAATGAAATTACCTTCCCTAATAGCGGTACAGTAACAAAATGCCGAATTAATAAAAACCTCACTCATCTATGCTGTGCTATGTCATAATTACGGCCCATGAGTATTTCTTTTGCTCAACAAAACTCACAACAGTGAAAATCCAAACTCTTAAGCTGCGGTGAGTCGAAAGTACGAAGCGTCAGACTGTGTTCAGTCCCCTGACATCCGTTTGTTGGGGGGGGGGGGGCGCCCACGTGCAGAGACGCCCCCCAACGCAGCTTTAATCAAAGAGAAGGAAAACACAGAGATGTTGCCGGTGAGAAATGAGCACATCAGACTAAAAATAGCAAACTGCTGCTTTCAGATGTTTCTTGTTTGTGCACGGAAACAGGAGACGGGATCAAACTACTTCACCCACTCATCATGACCTGATCGTGATGTTACCGTACATTTTTATTCGTGGGGATTTTTTAGTTTTGTTTTGTTTTGTACAAATCAGCCTTGGCAGCAGTGGACCTCCATACTGTTTACTCTGCCACAGCCCCATTATTTCTCTGAATTGTGCATTAGCGTGTGTCTGCGTGTTTGTGTGTGTGTGTGAAACTCACTTGAAAGCCCTTGATAAATCATGAAAGAAAAGAAAAAGGAAAAGCTTTTGAGTGGAAGCGGCACAGATCGTCTATTTCCTCCACAAAGGAAATGCTTCCTGAATCTGATCGACTGTCAGATTTGTGAAGGTGAGAGTTGTTTGGCTCTAAACTAGAAGAACACACACACACACACACACACACACACACACACACACACACACACACACACACACACACACACACACACACACACACACACACACACACACACACACACACACACACACACACACACACACACACACACACACACACACAGAGAGATTGACTTCCCCCCCTAGCAGATGATGAATATGATTCATTTCAGACTTTCAAAGCTTCGGTGCAAGAAGCTGCAAACCTGCAGGGAATCGTTGGGTAGTAAAGGTGAGGGAGTTATCATAAAAATTAACCCTTCCAATTATTAATTATAAAGTATTGTCCGGGGTTACTTTTCTATCTCACTTGAAATGTTGTACTAGCTACTGTAGCAACTTTTTAATGATCTCCTACAACTGTGAATATTGCTTATATATATATATATATGACAGGCGCATAACAGTACTTTGAAGGACGCTGTGGTTAAAACTCTTAATCTATGGCCTGTTAATAATTATTGACCCATCTCTCCCTCCTCCTCTTCCTTTATGCTTTGCCGCTCACGCAGGGGATGTCCATAAAGAAATGTTTTTTCACAGTTTAATGTGGAAAAAATTGACTGGCCTAGCACAGAGTCAATCGAGAGCCAGGCCCTAATTGAGCTAATGTTCTTGGCTGAACGGGAGCGCATCCCTGCAGCCAGGTTTCAAATTCCTGTGGAAAAAAAACCTTATCGATGAGAGCTGTTTTAGCAGCAGACTAAAGCCCACGGTTATTTGAATGACATATTCAATATAACACGTATGTCTGTGCTGCTCAGGGGCACAATATTACTGTCTGTGGTGCTGCTCTGCTTTATTATTTCAGAGTAAATTGTTAGAAACACTGTTTAGTCAAAACAAGACCGACACAAAGTAAATTTTGCCCGGGAATTAGACTTAACAAAAAACTAAAGATTTTTACACGTGTATATTATGTATCGCAAGTGTATATTTGTGCATATTGAAGATAATCGGAAATGTAAATTCAACTGCCATTTTTTAACTCAGAATCAAACTCGCTTTGTCTAGTCCAAGATTTCTAAGAAAAACAAATGTATTCTGGTGGATGAGTGGACACAAGTTTACATATAATGCAAGGCCCATTCTTATACAAGGGCTCCCCCTTGTGGAGAAATATAAGAACAACACTATAATGGTGGAGGAAGAGATCTAAGGTAAAAAAAAAAAAATTTAAAAACAGTCAATACAGTCCTGAATTCAAAAAGTACAGAAGCGTGTATATATATATAGATATATATATCTATATCTATATAGATAGATATAGATATAGATATCTATATATATCCTTATTTGTCAGAATGACCTTTTCAAAATGTAGTATATTAGACATTTGTATTATAGATTGATGTATCAACCCCCCGGGTTCAATAAAGTGTTATCTTATCTTATTAACCTATGAAAAATATATTATGATGAATTATACTTTGCATTGTTAATGCAAAAAAACGTTAGCAAATAAATAAAGTGGGGTACAACCTTACTACCTCCATGTTCGAATATGGATTTCCCCCTGTATTAACATGTATTATTGGGGTCTCCTTTACTTTTGTCCCTGAGTTCCTGAATGACCATCCAGCTGCGCTCCAGACTCTCCCTGAGCTTCGCCAGGTCGCCCCTGATCTCGTCAAGGAGCTCCAGCTTTGACAGTTTCCTGTCGATGGACGAGAGCACCTCGTCCTCCTCCTCGACCGCAGCGGACTCGGGCTCGGCCGTCGGAAACGAGCCCATGGTTTTCTCCCACACCATCTCGAAGTACGTGTCTATGAAGGCCTCCAGTTCCTCCAGGCTGCTGTGGCCCCACTGGTCGATCAGCAGCTGCAGGCCCCCGGACTCCGCGAGCCTCCTGAGGGTCCGCTCTCTCAGAGCAGGGTGGCAAAGGGGATGCACGTCGACGACGGCGCTGTCTTCCGTCGGCGCCCTGCTCCGTGTTTGAGGTAGAATAAAGAGCACGGTCGGATGTGCGGGCGAGAACGGACGCACTCGGCTTCCGCCGTTCCGACTCAGGCTGCGGTGGGGGTCATCGGCGGGGAAGAAGAGGGGCAGGTGTGCCGTTACGCCCTGTTGCCCGGCAGCAGCACACCTCAGTCCATTTCTACCAGAGAGCACAGAGGCTAAGATGGACACCAATGTGTCTCTGCCCAGGAGGGTGAGTCCTGCCCGGCCTCCTGCTGCTGGCACCGCCACTATCTGCCCGCCGGCATCTGCACCGTCGGAGCAGTTTCCTGTTCTCTGTATCGAGCAAGTGGCCGATTCCGTCACTGCGAAGACAATAATAACACCGGTGTGATTGCATGTGAGACATAAAAATTCCTGCCTGTCCTTTAACAACCACCTCCACCCATCCCCATCAATATGCTTATCTCTCTTTTACAGCAGCCTCACCGTTTACCCTATAAACCAGATTATTATTTTTTAATCGCCTCCCATGTTACACCTGATATGACCTATTTTAAATGTACTGTGTGAGTTACATAGGCTTTTATACTATTTCAACAACCCATTTAATTCTATCAGTTTCAATGAATATGTGACTATATAACACCTGCCCACGTACTTTATCTAAATAAACCAAAAGACAAGATAAATAGATGAAACATTGTCTTATCACACACATATACAGTATTTGTGTGTAACTTCTTAAAATTGTTCCTTATTTCTTTGGGATTATTTTTGTTGCATTTGCTGCAATTTTATTAATAATCCTTTTAATTTAATTCAGTCTTTATTCACTGTCATTGTCTTTTTTTTTATTATAGATTAGCATCATTTTTTTGCTAATTGGAAAATCTGGCTCTAAAAATTGATTTTTCAAGACTCTTTAAACGCTCATAAAAGTTAAGCGTTTGTGTATATAAAAAAGAGAATATAGACAAATAAATCTTTATCATGTTTCCCTTAAACTGACAGTGACAGCATCTGTTTGTCGCTTGGTATATGCACTTATGATATATATTGTGTGAGTAATCAATAGAGGATCCAGTTATTCTCAGGAGGAGAGAGAGCATATATTACTGTCTGAATTGTCTCATGACATCTCAGGTGCGTCTTGTGACCTTCAGGGATCCCAGCTCCAGAACCAATGCGTTCAAATGAGCTTTTCATTACAAACTCTTCAGTAAAGGTTTACTCACCGTCACAGTTCACCTTTAGATCTTCTTCACACAGCGTCACGGTGTCGGGCTCCTGCACACTTCTCCACATGCGATCCCCCCCGCGGAGCGCCGTCAGCCTCTCTTCGGCCAGCGTCTCCTCCATCAGTTGGATCAGCTCGTCGACCTGAGCTCCGCCCCCTCGCGCGCGTCGGTTATCCAGGACGTGATACCGGTTGCCGCACTTCTCGACGAGCCTCCGCAGCGGCTCCCCCTCGCTCTCGATGCGCCGCTCGACGCTCGTGTCGCCCAGCCAGTCGCCGTGGCTGAACAGCACCGCGGCTCTGCTCCACATCTGGCCTCCCGCGGCCTCCAGCTGTTTCTCCAGGGCCTCCCCGTGGGCGCCTGTGAACGATGAGCTCACGTTGACAACGAGGAGGATAGCGCAGGAGGAAGGAGCCCCGAGGAGGTCAGAGGTCAGCGAGAGGCCTCCGGGCGTGTCCAGCACTGTTACCACCTTGCTGCGGATTTTGCCTCGTTTCTCCGCGCAGGAGGTGGTTTTTCCCGTTTTCCTGCCGCCGACGAGCACCAGCCTCATTTCTGGAAGAGGGTTGAGCCTCTCTGTTGGAAAGGACATAGTTTCACAGATGTAGTAGAAACGTTCATGGTTGAATTTCAGACACAATCTCAACGAGGCAAATTTAATTACTGTCGATTAAAGTAAAACAACACCGCGCTGACATTGTTTATCACTTTTTAAAGTAGTTAACTCACCCAGCTGAGACCTCGCCATCTGCCTGCGCCTCTCCTTCCTCATCAGTCTCTCCTCGGCTCGCTCGTTCTCGCCTCTCATCTTCACCTTCACGTGCTCCATCACACTCCTCTCCACTTCATGATGTCGGTGGTCGCCGCGCCCGGCAAACATCAGTTCGATCTTGCCGATCAGCTCTCTGACTTGGAACCCGTCTCCCCTCGTCTTGTTGTTCAGAGTGTGGTACCTGTTGCCGCACCTTTCGACGAGCCCCCGCAGGGGCTCCCCCTCGCTCTCGATGTACCGCTCGGTGGTGGTGCCCGCCAGCCAGTCCCCGCAGCCGAACAGCACGACGACGCGACCCCAGACGCGCTCGCCCCCGATCAGCCGGAGGTGCTCCCGCACCGCCCTCCCGTGGGTCTCGGTGAAGGCCCTGTCCGCGCGGATCACCAGCAGGAAGACGTGAGGCCCCGGAGGACAGAGGGCCGAGCCGAGCGCCAGCTCCCTCCGGTCGAAGGCGGTGCTCTCGTCGGCGAAGTAGTTCATCCACCAGCCCGGCGTGTCCACCACAGTCACGCGTCGCCCAAACACAACGCCTGCTCCCACCTGACACCGGGCTGTTCTCCCGGGTGGCTGGAGGCAGCGTCGGCCCAGGATCGTGTTCAGCGCCGAGGTCTTCCCCGAACCCTTCGCTCCCACCAACACAACCCTGATGTCCGTCATGGGCTGCAGCCTCTCTGGGAGAACGAGAGCGGGAAATACACGGCATGGGTTGGATGACTTGCATCTTAAGAAGCAGCTGTTGGCGCCAATTGGAAGGATTTCACACTTTGGGAAAGACAGACGATTTTTTGGGGCTTCGCGATAACGTCAGTCTGCGTTAATTCGTTAATTTTCGTGCTCGTATGCAGACGTTGAGACCTTTGAACAGAACCGGGCTTGTTCTTTTCCCAGTCTTGATGCTGAGCTAAGCTCACTGGCTGCCGGCGGTTGCTTTGCATATTGTTCACAGACACGAGAACGGTATCGGACTTCTCGTCCAACACTCAACAAGCGAGCGAAGGAGGCAAGATTTCCCAAAATGTCACACTACATCGGCCACACGTTTTTGTATTTAATCACCATTTTCCACACTATAGTGTAATGACGACCGGTTTCACGTTCAAATATAACCAGGGGCAAAATACTGAAAAGGCAGTTTTGAGTTACAGGTACATTTTTGACCTTTTAACTAGTTTCAAACGGGTTTTAAGGGATAATTCAGGTGAAATTCTACAATTTCCTTCAATTTCAACCCCAAAAAAACACATGAAAAAATTGATGACATATTACCTGTGTATCCTAAAGCCCGATGTCTTCTCTCTCTCTGCCACATGTGACATGTATTTCACGATCTTACAGACTCGGTGATGACTATTATAAGGCCAGGGAGTCATTTCGTGGGATGTGTTGACAGTAAGAAACTCGTATAATAAACAAGCAGCCTTATGCCTCCAGCTCATATTTGGCCTCGGGCAAAATCAGAAGTTACGGTGAGGCATCATCGTGTATTATCTTTTGAATAAATGTATTTCCAGGAAATTGCATTGACAGCGACACAAAATATGGCTGAACAAAGAACCTGACCTGAAAAACAAAAGCCTTTTCTTGAACATTTGCGCGCCTCCCAGCGCCACCGTAGGAATCTAAACGTGATGGAACTCACCTCGCATCAGAGACCTGTGTTCTTTCACTCTCATCAACCTCCGCTGAGCTCCCTCCTCCGCTCCCCTCTGCCCCTCTGCGGCCACCCGCGACAGGGATTCCGGCATTTCAAACACCCGGTTTCCATTTTCCCCGGCGAGTTGCCGTATCTTCTCGAGCAGCCCGGCGACGCCGGCGTCGCCGCTCAGGTCGACACTGTGACCCCTCCGGCTGCACTTCTCACTGAGCCAGCCGAGAGCCTCCCCTCCCGCGTGCACCAGCTCTGCTGCTCCGGCGAGTCCGGACCCGCCGGCGCGGGTGAAGACGACCACGCAGTGGCCCCACACCCTCTCGCCCAGCAGGGCCACGTGCTCCTCCACAGCCCGCCGGCGCCTCTCCGAGAAGGCCGAGCTCGCCTTGACCGCGATCAGGAACACGTGCGGGCCCGGCGAGCACAGAGACACGCTGCTCACGATCTCCCTCTTCACCAGCGCCGACGTGTCCTGAACGCCGAAGTCGCACCACCAGCCGGGCGTGTCCACCACGGTGAGCCACCGTCCCGCCGCCGCGCCCGACCGCCGGGAGCAGGTGGTCCTCTCTCGGGTGACAAACTCCTCTTTGCCCAGGAGTAAGTTCCCCACGGAGCTCTTTCCACAGTTCCTGCCGCCAAGAAGGACGATCTTTAACTGTGACGGACAACATCCGTCCCCTGAAAAAGAAAAGGACATGGGATGGAAGGGTTATCAAGGAAGTTACGTTGCCTCAAATCAAATTCCTTGTTCAGAAGAGTTCATAAATTCTTATTTGAGTTCAAAAGTCTTTGAGAGAAAATCAAAGAGCAACATTTTTGATAAATGATTGACTGTTTAAATGAATGTTTTTCAGCAAAACTACCAAACTTGTTTTTTTTACGATTGTAAATCTTTTATTTTTAGTATCTGTTGATTTATTTTTCAATGAAGTTACACCGTTCAAGTTTCCAGTTTTTTTGTGCTTGTGAATATAAATGTGAATTTTAAATATTTGCATTTTAGAATTTTAAAAAAATGAAACATTAAAATATATCAGCTTGGCTTTTTGATTTATTATTGAGGCCATTTTTTTTACTTCTCATAATTTAAAGACAAAACAGTTCAATCAATCAATAATTCTATAATGGAAATAATTATAAGTCGCAGCCGGAAAAATGACACAAAACTACTAAGATATATAAAATAACAACCTGACAGTTCAATAAATGAACTCATATACACAGTTCTGAAAAATATTAAGACCCTGATATGACTATGACCTAACTAAGTTGTTTGGGTTTTCATAACAATACAAGTTGAAAATCAAGACATATCCGTGGATCAGGAACTAAAACTTACATGCCGACAGCTCGCTTGTTGCCATCTCACATTCTGTGTTATTTTTTAAATAAAATCCAATAGGTATTCTTGTTGCCTCCGTGTTGCCTTGTCCTTCGTGAAAGAAAAAATGTGAACCAAGCATTGCTGCTGAAGGAGTGGAAGCAGTTTTATGTGTTTATGAGTCTGAAGGTCGACTGTAATGAGTAATCAGACACACGTGCGATGGACGAGATGAACCACACCTCTCGGCGGCAGGTCGATAGTCCAGAGTCAGTATTTATCATTTACCACACGCTAACAGGTCGTCGAGAGACAAATAAGTGCTTAACCTCTGGGATGTAATCGTCAATTCAAATTAGAAATTTGAAGGTGAAATTATAAACTTGCATGGGCCACTGAATTTGGAAAGGAACATGTTCAAAACGTGGCAAATGAATCAGAATAAAATAAATACGAGCCGAGCTTAAAAAAGCTGATGGGTTCGGTGGATGATAATGACTCAGCTTTTGTCAGATCAATATAGTGCTGGAATTTAGCCATATTCAACTTGGGGTCCATCAGTTAAATATTTCGATTTGTATTTCAATCAGATATACATTTATTTGATTTCTATAGTTACTACTACTGTTTCACTACTACCATTTTAAAGATTAAAATTATGTAAGCACAAATATGAGCCTGTAAAATAGATCCAAAACCAGAGACTGTATGTACAACTATAGGTTTGTCACGGGTGAGCTTCCCGGTGCAGATGTGTCTGGGTTCCTGCGAAGAAGAGGCAGAGTATTATCTCAGCTCAAAGCGCAAATAATCAACCCTGATGCAAGATTTGCTCATCTGACCTGACCTCAATGTGTAGGCCCGGATCACAAAGATCACTCCAGAAAGCCTGTGATACAATAGATGTAATTGATTGTATACATTGATAAAGAATATGGTCTGGGAGAACCGTAACCTTCCATTAGGCGCCAACCGATGGGATCCTATAGCCACATGATCTCCTCTCCACCGTAAAGACCCGGTAAGAGGACGGACACAGGAGGCAAAGCTAGGCGCGTCATTTAGAGGTCAAGCAGTGAGGAAATGATCACACAGTGGGACAAAGAAACAAGGAGGAGAGAGAACAAGCATGAAAATTGAGGCGTGACGATGATATCTAAGTTTCAATTGAAATGCCCCAATAGAGACAGGATGGCGTAAGCTGGGCGGCTACTGCAGAGGGCCACAAACTTTTATGGACCACACAACCAATCAATTCAAATCGAGAAAATAAATAGATTATGAAAAACTATTATGCAGGTTTGCCAACAGCCATTAAAAAAAACGACGAGGAAGACGAGTGTACAACCAATCGAGTTGCGATCTCTTATCTGGTTGTGGCCCAAGACCATGGCCCCTTAAACTTCTGATTTGAAAAAAACAAGATGGCGGCGGCCCAAAAGGCCAAACTGGAGGCTTTTTCAAACCGGTGTCGCCACGTCACATTTATCACAAGGTGAGAAGAGTGGCCGGTACCGTGTTCAACAGGGTGTGGTCCTTTAAGAGGAAAAGGAGCCAGGACCAACAGTTCTCACTACTCAAAGAAAGAAAACGGTTTTTCTGTGTTGAAAATAGGTTTTGGCTTTACAAGGAAAGTCAACGTGCATTCTTCAAATTGGATAAAGTAGCAACTGTGGACAACAGGGAGACAGTGACATCAGAGAACCACTCAACTGCCCTGCGGGCTTGAACAAAATGAGGTTAGTTTCGGCGTGACTGAAGTAAAGTCAGCTGATCTGTCGGCGGATATCCTGCTCCCGTGTGCTGGTCAGACCCCGCCCCGCCGCGCTGCTCGGCATTACTAAAAGCAGCGAACACACACCGGTCACAAGCCGACTTCGCCGAGAGATCAGCAACGATGGGGGTGACGATTCGAGTCGAATACTGGTACTTGTACATTCATAATGTGTATTATTATGCTCTCGTTTTTTCGTTTCCGGTGGTGTCCCGCTAACTTGTGTCCGTTTGCGCTTCGCGGGTCTCATTTTTCAAGGGGCCGTTGTTGACAGGCTGCAGGTTTAGCCACCGTTAGCTCGCGGCTAACGTTCGCTTTAGGTGACGCAGCGACGCCGACCTGTGATACGAAGGTGAGGTAAACACGTGATCTCGAGTGACGTCACTGTTGTTGCTGAATGAGAGCTCTAGGGCCGGCGGTTATTTTCATTACCGATGAATCTGTCGATTATTTTCTCGGTTAATCGATTAGTCGTTCGATCCAATAAGATGTCGGCCGTGTTTCATCAAAACACACACGCGTTACACGCTGCAGGCCGAGTGCTCAGCGCAGATCAGTCCGCGTTAAATTGCGAAATTCCATCGCTTGACTTGCGCTGTAATCGGGGGAAGTCTGTCCCACTCGCCTGCTCGCTCCGTCGTGCTCTCGCTCACTTGTTGCGATGGCGGTGATGTAACCGGCTGAATTGGAAACGCTCGTCTTCATGTGTGTGTCTTGGGACTCAACAGCGCTGAGGGAGCCCTCCTCCTCCTCTTCTTCCTTTTCTTCCTCTTCTTCTTCTTCTTCGTTCCTCCTCCTCCTCTTCTTCTTCGTTCTTCTTCTTCTTCTTCGTTCTTATTCTTCCTCCTCTTCTTCTTCTTCGTCTTCTTCGTTCTTCCTCCTCTTCTTCTTCTTCTTCGTTCTTCTTCCTCCTCCTTCTTCTTCGTTCTTCTTCTTCTTCTTCGTTCTTATTCTTCCTCCTCTTCTTCGTCTTCTTCGTTCTTCCTCCTCTTCTTCTTCTTCTTCGTTCTTCTTCCTCCTCCTTCTTCTTCCGTCTTCTTCTTTGTTCTTCTTCGTTCTTCTTCTTCTTCGTCACCAACCCGAGCTTGTTTTTAACATCAGTCCACTCATCTGCTGCCACGGCAACACAAAAGTTTCACTCTTCCTCCAGCTCCTGTAGAATCAGGAAACGTGTTTTTTTCTCCATAGAAGGGCTTTTTATGCATGCCTGGAATGTATCGCCAAGATCGAGGGCTATTCATAAAATATTCTGAGCTGTCGCCCCTGACGCCCAGGCCCTATGACGTTTATGCTACTAATAGTTTTTAAAACATGCATTTCTCTCTTCTCCTTCTTCCTTTGAATCCAGCGGTTCGTGAGGTTACGAACCCCGCTATCTGGATCTCGCCCAGGTCGTCAAGGGCGAGTTTCCCGATGCGGATGTGTCGGGCTTCATGGGGAGGAGAGGTGAGTGTTTTCTTTTATCTCATTTGTTTGCGGTGATATAATCTGACCTGTTCGTATGAAGGCACGCATTGTCCAGAAAAACACGCAGGTGATCTTATCTCCTTCCTCTTCTCTGTTCCTCAGGCAGCTTTGAGATTGTAATCGACGGGCAGCTGGTCTTCTCCAAGCTCGAGACCAGCGGCTTCCCTTATGAGGACGATGTGAGTGACGTAAACCTTGAACGGCCCGTAAAATATATGAATCGCCGCCGATTTGCAGTCTCCTGATGTTTTGTTTTTTGTCCGCCGCAGATCATGGCTGCGGTACAGAACGCCCACGATGGGAAACCTGTGCAGAAGATCACCAAAAGCCGCCCACCATGCGTCATCATGTAAACCCCTCCTCCCTCTCCACAGCACGGAGACGAGCCAGTGCAACTGTAAACTGCCAGTTCTTCCACCTCTAGTTTACAATAACCCCGTCGAGTACCAACCCGACAGAATTGCACTAGTTTACTTTCTCTGATGCAGATCACTAAAACCTCGCTCTTCCCTTGGCTTCTCTCTCTCTCTCTCTCTCTCTCTCTCTCTCTCTCTCTCTTCCCATTGCGGAGCTCCGGGCTGTTAATGATTACTGTGGCCTCAACTGTCACGGGTTGCAATATGATGAATCCATTCCTGGAGTTCCTTCCATTTTATTTAATGGGAACAAAGACGGGGAGAAGACGCCGCGAGTTGGGAGGGAACTCCCTTTTTATTTTTACCAACAGCCTCATTGCCTAGAAATCTCGATTTGCCAATTTGACCTCACATGCAACTAACGGTTCTCAGTGGATGCAGGGACGGTGCAGAGTAGTTACGTAAAGGGAGACTGTCTCTGTATCTCTGTTAAACTTTTTTTGTTTTTTACTGTACAGACTGCAGATAGCGAAGCAGTGTCACAAGATGCAACTGCAACCAATAGTTTTCTATCTTCTTTACATTTGAAAGATTGCTTGTGATTCTGGCGTTGTTCTCGTCTTTATTTTTAACGTTAAGCTCCTCTGACTGAGCACCAGAGCGATCGTCATCGTCAGCAGCAGTGTTTTCTGAAGACCACCACCCACTGGTCTGTCAGCTCACACTGATCCCATGTCGGCTCGTTTAACCAAAAAAATGCTCTTGTTCTGTAAACTCAGATGTGCAAACTGACAACTTTAAATAAAGGTAATGGTTGTTTAATTGTTGTTTTTGTCACTTTTCTTCTTTTTTAAATTATGTACCAGTGTATTTTTCTTGTTTATTGACAATGCGCACGATTACTTCATAGGTTCATATAGGTGCATCAAGGTGTCTTAAGCCACACCTGCCTACCACCTTTACATTCCTCAGTGGGCGTTGGGACGTTTGGCTAATCTTTACAAATAATTAGGGCCTGATCTACGAAGCAGGATTTCCAGCTCTCAAGTTAACTTCAGGTGTAGCTGGATTCACGTTCCTTTCGAAGCTGGTTCACTTGTTAATGGGGGAAAATCACCATGGTAACTCACGCCCAACAGCTTCCCAACCTTCTCCGCAGCCTGTGAACTGACCAATCGGGTTATTCTACAGGAGCCGGAGTGGGACAAAAGACCACTATAAGTTTGTATGGAATCGTGTTTTAAAACAGACCTTCTAGTAAATGGAGGGAGAGTTTATCACACTGAATAAAGTAGGATAAATAATATTAAAGCTTCATTTAATTCCAGACAGAATCTCTGACTCTTGATTATTTTACTGCCTGAATAACACGAGGAGACTGTGGCGATGACTAGAATTAAAAACTAAGTACTATCATGTATATGTTTATTAGACACCGTTCAGTATTTCCCGTTATTATGAATGTACTAATCAGCTATTAATTTCTTCTCTCCTCTGCTTCAGTTGCAGAAACGGTCTGACATCACTTCAGCTTCTCTTCAGAACAGTTTGATCGTCGTCAGACAAAAAGGCCAAAAATATTCACTCAATAGTGAACTAGGTAAATTCCTGTGCTAATTATTTGGATGACTTTAAATATCCAAAATTATTTTCCTAGGTTTCCTATTGCAGTTATCCTGGGTTTGTTAAACTGGCTCTGTAGCACAGGTCCCTGCTCCTTTGGGAAAAGATCCGTTGGTACTTGTTACACGATGAGTCACTTGGTAATATTGTCCAGCAACTGCCGATTAACTCACGGTGCAACAGAGTTGTTTTTGTGCTTTGGGTTCCACTGTGCACCTCCATAGAGGCTGACAATAAACTAAAGGGATTTGTACAGTATAGATTTTAATCCTTTGGGGGAAGTTGTTTTTCATAGCAGCCACACAGTAAGAGAGATATTCAGAAAAACACACTGTTAAAACTCAACATCCCTGGAAAAAGTCTGATTAAAAAAAATAAAAATACAGAACAAGTGATGTAATAGTCTTTGCAGAGCACATTGTAAATTATACATGTTTACGGTGCCTAGAAATATGATAAATTGAATCCAGATTTGACACAATTTTGTCCTTTCTGGGACAAACTAACTATATAGTTTATCGCACGAGCAAAAAAAAGATATTTAATGACTTAATCAATAATACAAAACAGAGTATAGATGGAGGTGGAAGTTGGACCGCATCACTCTGACCTTTGTCGTGATCATACGACCCAACAACAAGTCATTTAGTCTCAGTCATGCAGTGTATCCCTGCCACAGTCCTCCACACTGAGGGAGGGGGGAGGGGGCGCCAAATTCAACCAGCACGCCCGTCCTCCGTCCTCCGTCCAGGGCCCGGCGCAAAAAGAAGATGTCACACTCGAGTCACACTGGAGTCGAGCAGAGAGAATGTGCAGTGGTGTGAAAACAGACTGCCCCAAACCCTCAAGGGTAATTGATCATCAGTTTGAAGCATGCAAGTACAATTCAGATTGCAAAAACATGCTACAGGCATTATTAACCAGTCAAAATGTTTGGTTTTTTTTAACCAGCAAAAAAACCCAACAACCCACAATTGACAGTGTCTCAAATGAGGACACGCTGAATGATGGCGGAGATAGAATCTCATCTCGTGTCCCGTTCAAAATGACTTCAATTTCCCTAGGGAATACAGCAACGCAGGCCAGAGCAGCACTCGGACTTGAATTGTGAGAATGAAACATCCGCTTGTCTGTCGTGTACGTCGTTGTGTGCCACTGCGACTAGGTGGGTCTTCGATCTCTGGCTCTCAGTGATAACTCGCGGCCGCCTGCTTGTCGTGACGCTGATAGAGCCCGAACATGTGACTCCTCCAGTTCCGGGCTTGGAAAAGGTCTCCGCTGGCCTTTATTCTTTGATCACTTACTGCAGCGCAATCGTTCCATATGATCCTGGCCTCGTCCCTCCCTCTTTTCGTGTGTCCTGCTCTTTGTCACTGCGACTCATAAAAATCGATAGTCTGATCGATTGGAGACACATATTTCATACACGTTGTGCCTCGTGACCAACTAGCTGTAAGTCTTACCTTCCGTGTCCATATTTGAAACCAATAGACGACATGCCGCTGATCCCCATTTCATCGGTATTATCATTATTATCATGACGTTATTTTTATTATTTGACTGCTATGACCAACTGGCAAAGAAGAGCCAGCAGACGTTTCATATCTCATATGACTAAATTCACTTAGACCACGTTTAAAGGGAATTCGTATCACTTGGACATTACAGGCTCCTTCTCTGTTGACTGACGGAGGGAAAAGAAGATGATTTTCATGATAATCCCGATAACATCCAGCGAATGGCTGAAGGGTATTTATAGCCGCGGCTGCTCGGTGGAATTTGGCGGTTTGCGAATGGTGCGGCCGACATTTCAACTCGCTCTGAGGCGTTATCAACCACAAACTGTGGCCGGCGCGTCATGGCGGGTTTTCTGCCAATTCGTTTCTAATCAATTCATTTCTTATCTTCTGTTCGTTGCAGTTTCTTTCCAAACTGGGTTGGAAGTCCCACGCTCACTCTGTCCTCGTGTCTGATGCTCTGGTGTTGGATCCTCCAGAACCCGGTTGCTGTGAGGCACTCGACAGATTGCACGCTTTGCCAACATCTCCTTTTTTGAAAAAAATTGCATCATGTTACACATGATTTGGAACTACATCTTGATATCCCGATGAAATTCCCCCCCCCCCCAAAATAATGTGTTAGAGCTGAAGATTAAGCAGCTGCTTCGTGGAGACTGGGAGTGTCGGTACAGGCTGTGTTGAGACACATGGACGCGGCAGATAGCCTCCACAACTGGTGATAACAGTCGAGGGCCAGTGTGTCGTTTTGTTTTTAGCTGGGGCCCACTGTCTCTCACTAATTTTCACGTAAATTTGAGCCACTTGGATTCCCACTTCTCATCCGACGTCAAATTTGGTCAAAGCGGACAGTGTCGCCAGATGTAAATGCTGCATTTAGATATGATCATCATCACGTTGCTCAACGGACGTCACGTGATCCGTCGCTCCTACTGGTTGCAGGTCTATCAAATTGCGCCCGGAAGCATTTTGCTCTGCGTCCGGTTCATAACGCCTCTTGGAAATCGTAAAAATGAACCGAGAGGTCCCAGACTAATGCGCATTATGAGTATTTAGTCTGGCTACGCCGGGCTAGTTTAGAACAGTCTCATGGGTAAACGCATGCGAAAAATAGTTTCAACCGTGCAGCCTAATTTGTGACATTCCAATTAGTCATATGTCCTTCTGGAGAGAACCAGAAGAAATCAATTATCAACATCATATCTGGCCGGATCACATTGACTTGCATGTGATTTTTTTTTTGGGGGGGGGGGGGGTACAACATCCTTAAGGCCGACCCAGAATACTGTTGTGTCCCAATTGTTTTCTCCAGTCAAGATAAATGTGACGACTCATCATAAAAAATGGGATACAAGATTCTGTTTATCTCTTCACTTTCAAGTCTTCAGGCCTCAATATTCCTCCTCATCTGGGAGGGTTAAAGGGCAAAGGGC
Source organism: Scophthalmus maximus (assembly GCF_022379125.1). Taxonomy (NCBI): domain Eukaryota; kingdom Metazoa; phylum Chordata; class Actinopteri; order Pleuronectiformes; family Scophthalmidae; genus Scophthalmus; species Scophthalmus maximus. The sequence goes on along the minus strand of NC_061531.1, from coordinate 18,230,124 downwards.
CGGATGTAGAGTTTGTTTCGAAGGAGGGCCTATCCCCTCGCAAGGAAACCAAACTATCCTGCACGCTGTTGACCACGTGTACTTACTGAAGTGACAGACGGTGCGCTGGGTTTCCTTGGTTTCTCTTCTGAGTCCGTTTTTGCTGCTGCATATTACATGAAATACAATTCAAAAACAGTTTTCTGTGCAACTGTATTCGTCCCTGGACAGAAAAAAACATGCAGCTGCTCCAGTTGCAGTTCTGCATCTTTCTCATGTCCCTAACGTGTTCAGACGTGGAGTCAACTACGCTACTCTTCTATCTTTGACAGACGCAGCATCACAGAACCTGTCATCGCAGACGACAGTGAAGTCTTTTTTTTAAATCTTATTAATCTTAAATGTTTTCCCTCCATCATCGGCCGGCATCCTCCTCCTCAGCATGGGGTTCGGCCACATACAGCATCCGGCTGGAGACACCGAGGTCTCACTCTGTCACTTGCACCAAAGACAAAGTGAGCGTCAGTGCTGAAATGAGGGAAAGAAATGTTTATCACATCACGCTCCTCTGGATGATGGATGGTGGAGGGAACCCCCACCCCCCCACCCCCCATCGAGAGGGAATCCCCGGTATGTAAACAAGATGATGTCATAAGATGCTATCCTCCTCCTGATACTGGACATTGCCCCCTTCTCTACCCTCTTTGCCCCCCCCCCCCCCCCAGGTAGGCCCCTGGTCCACACAGCTTCTCCGTGAGGTCGGCGTCATGCTGAGAGGGCGTAGTAGAAGAAGCAGGGCTGGGATATCCCCGTCTCAAGGTGTCCCCGGCTGATAGGGCGAGTTGTCTGTCACACGGGCCTTATCTCCACCGAACCCCCCACGGCGTTGCTGAGCAACCAGAGGTCGAGGGGTACGGCGCTTCTGATGGTCCGACGCAGCATCCTGTGGGTGTTCCCGCTCTCGTCGCAGTACTCGTCTTTTTGACTTTATCAGCCGGCTCGTCTGCGCCGACGGAGCAGAGATCGTCCTGTTTCCAGTGGCGGAGACCAGGTGGGAGTACCTGCACGCAAGGTAAGGGTGGGACCTGCTCTGGGAAACAGGGTCAGACGTACTTTATGGACCCCTACAGGTTTTGAGGTTAGAAGGTCAAGCACTGGTAGATATCTCGGCATCATATTCTGACCTGTGTCGAGGACGTAGATGGGAGTTCGGTCTGAATGATTTTCTAGAGCTGAAGTTGTTTTGAGGAAAATGAAAATCAATGTTGACTAAACAACTCTTTTGAGGTCGAGGTCAAGTTGCATTGTGATCATCGGAAAATTACAGCCTGTGAGGTTTGAAATAATTTTTTAATTATATATTCTTTCATATATATTTTTCACCCGCTTATCAAGGTAGAGACTTTTAGCAACGTCTTCCTAATGTTCATCAGTATAATATGTTCACATGCAATGGTCATATTTATAGATGGCGTGTTCAAGGCAGCACTATTAATCCGTCCTTATCAATGTTGTGAAGGTGAAAGGTTGTTAGATTCTTCTGCCAAAGGTTCTCGACCTTCCTCGACCAATTTTATTTAAAAAAAAAAATGCTTGCTCACTTGATATGAAATATGTGTTTCTGCATAAATGTGATAGTTTGTGAAGTGTGAAGTCTCCCCACTGCACTGCAATTGAAGGGAACAGAGGAGTCCAGTTGAAGTAGGGTGTAACCCAGAGTCTTATCTCTGTACGTCTTCAATTTAAACTTTAACGCCGCTCACGTTCTCAACGGCTGAGGGATTATCTGTCCTGTCTGCACACAGACTCACGCACGCAGCAGCTGTGTGATGCTAGATGGCGCTTTCTTGGTCGCAGCAGGCCCGACTGGTTTCTGTAGCGGCTGCGAAAACCATAATCATAATAATGGTTCTGAATTTTAAAAATGACAATTTTAGGATTTCTGGTTCATATTTGTCACAAGTCCTGTACTTTGGATATTTGTATTAAAAATATGTCAAAAGGTCTCTCACCAGGGAAAAAACAGATTTAATATTTTCTGTTATTCATTCCGCAGTGGGCTGGCAGTTTAAAGAAAATAATAATAATCGCTAATTAAAGACGTTGATGTGTCTGATATCATTATTTCATCATCATCTTATGTTCAACCATTCCTTTTCTGTCTTAGGGAATGCACATAAGTAGCTGAGAAACTGACAATCTGAAAAACACCAATGGAAAACCATTTCAGCTTCGAGGAGGTTGGTCTTTTTATTCCCTCATTGTGCGGTGGAGTCGAATACTGTCGCTCAATCAAAACATGTAAAGCTTAAAACTCGACGCAAAGGTTTATTGTAATATTGAAGCTGCACACTCTCCTCTCGTCTGTAGGGCAGTGACGTGTCCTATGAAGACAATGACTCCGCCTTCCCCTCTCCAGTCCGACTGTAAGTTCTTGATGTCACTGTGTAGTTACCTGTTACCTGTGCAGGTTGTAGTCCCTTGCCAAGCTCCGCCCATCGAGCGGTTATATCTAGGTGCAGTTTTGAGGTGGTTAAAACTGGTCTAATTAAAATTTGAATAATGTGTGGAACCATTTCCTGTAATGTGAAAATGGGTCTCGTGTAAGACAAAAAACATTGTTGTTTTGTGTTTTTGGAACTGAAGCTTTACTTAAATACATTGGAGGTTAAAAAAATTGAAAATTTGTTTCACTTTTTCCATTGTTAAAAACTCTTTCAGATGATAAAGTTGCGTTGACAGCCCCCCAAGTGGCCAGTTGCTCAATTAACGCAGAGTTACGTTTACCTCAAGTCTTGCAAGGGGCTGAAGGGGAAGCGTTCACATCATCTCCACTGTTAAGATATTGAGCATTTGACGAATTGAAATCACCAATTTCTTCAGTTAGTTGTTTGTTTGCCACAACCTGTTATTTATCATTATTCATGTCAGACGCCAAAAAATACTGTGATGAACGCTTCCTTATGGTGTGTGTTGTGTAATGTGTCATCAAGGCCGTGGCAGGGCTCAGACTCAAAAAGGTTGAGCAACCCTGCCCTCTTGTGGCCAAGAAGAGAATGGCAGCAACAGCAGATCTCAGCCTAAAGTTAAAGATTATACTTGCTGGATGGATTTCAGCCATTTCGCCAACTACAGGTCCATTTAACTTGAAGACGCTATTATAGGAATACTTTTTCCCAATAATACTTTATTTGTGCTGCATTGCTTGCTGGCCAGACTTGGAGGTCGATTGACTCATCTTTAGCCTTATTTAAATTCATGTTCCTGTTTCCCCACCAGGACTCCACCAGGCCACAGCAGCATCCATGACCTGGCGAAGAGGAGGGAGGACGGGGAGGAGGAGGAGGATGAGCCACCTGTGGCGGTCATCATCCCCCCCAGTGGTTCAGAGGGTAAACTCACCTGACAGTCCCATGCAAGTTTTTGCGATTTGCATTTTTCTTTTTTTTTTTAAAAATCCGTGCACTGATTCCTTTCTCAACTCTTTGTTTCAGCTTATCTGAACGTGAACACCAATGCCACCACAAGAGGGGACGCTCAAGTTAGTCCACATATTTTTCAGGAGACGTTCTCTGCCATTAATCACCGCTACTGTTATCTACCGACGCGAACTAACTTTGGTGCGTTTCCACAGGCCTACGTGGAGCTGAACGAGCTCCAGGGCAACACCTGGCAGGAGACCAGCCGCTGGGTGGGCTTCGAGGAGAACCTGAACCCCGCCACCGGGAAGTGGGGTCCTTCTCACGTCTCCTACCTCACCTTCAAGAGTCTGATCCAGCTCCGCAGGACCATGGCCACAGGTGAACCTCTCGAAAACCCGCAAATGACCGTCGTCCGCGTTGAATCAGGAAGACGGAGACCGTAGATGTTGTAGTATTTATTACAGGCGATCAATTTCCAGGTTGGTTTCACCGATCAACAAGTGGTCAGTGCATGACTCTCCTACTCATGTCGTCGCACAGCAAACAAAACACTCATCTTGACAGTGTCACAGAGATGAGAGGAGAGAGTTTCTGCGACAGAAGTTTGTACAGTCGTGTTCTGTGAATTATAAGCCGGTTAGAAGCCGCAGTAACACGTGACCTCACATGATTTTCTAGGCACTGTCATTTTCGACATGAACGCCAACAGTCTGTCCTCCGTGGCCGAGAAGGTGGCCGACGAGCTGCTGAACAGGAATGAGATTCGCGCCAGCGATCGGGACGGCCTGCTGAGGGCTCTCCTCATGAGACGCAGGTACAGTAACCCATCGTTCTCCGACGACAATGCTTCAAACAAAAAATTGCAAATAGCTAAAATATTTGCACAATGCTCATTTTATTTGCCCTTTCAGTCAGGTAGAGGGACCTGTGGTTACAGCTTCCGGAGACATTCAGATGCAGACATTTTCTGTTACCCAGAAGGTACAGTTCTCTGGTTTTCATTCAGTTTGGCTCAACTTGGCAAATCATCTATATCATATTCAATTGATACTCACTGGATCCTTATTTTTGCAGAGGGACACCTCTGACAACATGGAGGCCTCAGTTGTCCTCTCAGGTACGTGAGTGTCAGTCTGATGCAGTCGTGTGTCTCTACAGTTTAGTGTGTGTGGTCCTGGAGCAGATGTTGTTCTAAGTGCCGGTGTTTCCAATAGGTGTCCTGGACTTGCTGGAGAAACCAGTGGTGGCTTTCGTCAGGCTGAGGGACTCTGTGGTGATGCAGTCGGCTCTGGAGTCTCCGGTCCCCGTTCGCTTCGTCTTCATCCTGGTGGGGCCGAGCCAGAGCGGGATGGACTACAGCGAGAGCGGGCGAGCCATGGGTGCTCTGATGGCTGACTGGGTGAGATAGAAAAGAAGAACACCTCAGCACTATGTAGCTTCCACTTTGTGTTGACGCAGGTGGATTAAAAAGGTTTCTGTATTGCTGCTCTGACAGGTGTTCTGTCTGGAAGCCTTCCTGGCCCAGACGGACAAAGACCTGACCAACGCCATCGCTGACTTCATGGACTGCAGCGTTGTGATTCCTCCCACTGAGATCCAGGACTCGGCGATGCTGGAGCCGGTCATCGATTTCCAGAGGAAGATGCTGCGCGACAGACTCCGCCCCAATGACACCCGTCTCGCATTTGGCGACAGGGTCAAAGGTCAGACATTTGCATTTGTCATACTGTCACTGAAATTTCGTTTGACTTTACCGTAGCCTGTGGCGGGTAAGGTAGAGCAGATGTAGTGTACGTCAGATGTTTTGGATTTGTGTGACCTTCCAGTTGAGAAAGCTCCCGTGGAGCCGAGGGAGGATCCTCTGGCCCGTACTGGCTATCCTTTTGGCGGGATGGTGAAGGACGTTAAGCGGCGTTACCGCCACTACATCAGCGACTACACAGACGCGCTGAACCCTCAGGTCCTCGCGGCGGTCATCTTCATCTACTTCGCCGCCCTGTCCCCGGCCATCACCTTCGGAGGACTTCTGGGTAAGAGGGGCCCCCCGACGGCAAGAGATGCACCTCGAGTTCGTTGACATTCAATAGTTCTTGTAACTCTTCCTCTCCGTTGTCTGATCGCAGCCGACAAAACAGATAAAATGATGGGCGTGTCAGAGCTCATGATCTCCACCAGCATCCAGGGTGTCATCTTCTGCCTCATCGCCGCCCAGCCTGTCCTCGTCATCGGCTTCTCTGGACCACTGCTGGTGTTTGAGGAAGCTTTTTACGCCGTATGTTGAAGTTGTCCGATTTAGAAATCTTCCGCAAGTCACGTTTTTCCTCATCAAATGTCCATTTGACCCTTTTTTTCTATTCTATACTAGTTCTGCAAGTCCCAGGGCATTGAATACATTGTGGGTCGTATCTGGGTGGGGATGTGGCTGATAGTGATCGTGACCATCATCGTGGCCGTGGAAGGCAGCTTCCTGGTCCGATTCATCTCGCGCTTCACCCAGGAAATCTTCTCCATCCTCATCTCGCTCATCTTCATCTATGAGACCTTCAATAAGCTCATCAAGGTTTCCTCGCCTCATCCCACCATCATCCATTTCACCGTCGCATTTCTGTGCTACCACTGTCCAATTGTGTTGTCTCACTGTGTTTTTGCTCCTCTCCCCTCGCGCAGATCTTCAAAACCCACCCTCTGATCCTGAACTACGACCATCTGAACACCACGCTGGACAACCCCTTCCACCCGATCATCACCGAGCACGTGGAGTACCATTCAGACGGCAACATAACCGTGCACGAGCTGGAGGTTGAGAGGCCCTACCCCAACACCGCCCTGCTGTCAATGTGCCTGATGTTTGGTTGCTTCTTCATTGCGTTTTTCCTCCGTCAATTCAAGAATGGTCATTACTTTCCAGGCCCGGTAAAACTTATTATTGTTATTATCATTATTATAAATCCTATAGGTAAGATGTCATTTTACCAGAATCTGAAGCAATATTAATAAGATCCCCATTACGTAGGTCACTGTGATTTTGAAAAGACTGTATATTACTCTCACTAGATCCGTCGTCTGATTGGAGACTTCGGTGTCCCCATCGCTATCTTCTTCATGATCGCTTTGGATATCTGCATTGAGGATGCTTACACTCAGGTAAGTGTTTGAAGAAATATTTACTTCAAGCTTCTTGTGTCTTTTTGTGAATGAATATCATCATTCTGTCTTCTCGTAGAAACTGGTTGTGCCAAAAGGTATTGAGGTGACCAACCCCAAAGCAAGAGGCTGGTTCATCAACCCCATGGGCGAGAAAAAAGACTTCCCAATCTGGATGATGGGTGCCTGCTGTGTACCTGCGCTGCTCGTCTTCATCCTCATCTTCCTCGAGTCCCAGATTACCACGTGAGTGACACCATGAATGATGGCGTGACAATCTGCCTCGTTTGAAGCTAATTAACTCAAGACGAGACATTTAACATTTCTTTCGATCGTATCTTGCGAAACCATCAGCCTGATTGTGAGCAAACCCGAGAGGAAGATGATGAAAGGATCTGGTTTCCACTTTGACCTGCTCCTGCTGGTCAGCATGGGAGGCGTCGCGTCCATTTTCGGGGTGCCCTGGCTGAGCGCCGCCACCGTGCGGTCCGTCACCCACGCCAACGCCCTCACCGTCATGACCAAGGGCCCGAAACCAGAGATCGAGAAAGTGATCGAGCAGAGGATCAGTGGCTTCCTCGTGGCCATCCTGGTTGGTAAGGGGCCAATGTCTACAGTGCCGACACCAACACATGACAGGAATCGGAATAAAATAACCATTTTCTTTCAATCGTCGTTCTCCTTTTTGTGATTTTCTAGGCGTTTCTATTTTCATGGAACCCATACTGAAGATGATTCCCATGACGGCCCTGTTCGGCATCTTCCTCTACATGGGCATCACCTCTCTGAGCGGAATCCAGATGTGGGACAGGATTCTACTGCTGATCACACCAAAGAAATACCATCCCGCTGATGCCTACGCCACCAGGGTATGAAACTTCCTCAAATACTTGATTGTGGCACATTCTAATGTCTAGAGATTGGAAAATACAATGTCGACTGACTTCATTTTGTGCCTGTTTGGTGTCCTTCAACAAATATTGCATTAAGTGTAACTTTAAGAGAAGGCTCAGTACAATACCCTAGTAAATGATCCCAACAACAAGAAAATATAATTAACTTTCTTGTTACTCTTCAGCTCAGAGCACCTCAGCTGACCCCCCCCTCTCTCTCTGTCTGGTTCTTGTGCAGGTCAAGACGTTGCGGATGCATCTCTTCACTCTGATCCAGCTGGTGTGCCTGGGCATCCTGTGGGTGGTGAAGATCAGTCCCTTCTCTCTGGCCCTGCCATTCGTTCTCATTCTCACCATCCCACTGCGCATGTTCATGACCGGCACGCTCTTCACCGTCAAGGAGATGAAATGTGTAAGTACCTCTGTGTGCACCTTACACACAAAAACGTCACGTCATTGGATATGTCTGCGCCTGTGCTGTGACCGGACGTGTTTGTGTTTGTGTTTGCAGCTGGATGCAGATGACGCCAAGGTGGCGCTGGATGATGAGCCTGGGGAGGAAGCTCTAATGGCATAACCGTCACCACGCCATTAATATTTAACTCGCAAACTCTTCAAGTGAAGTCAGTTATTGATTACAAGTCAAACTGAATACCGGGTATCTTTGTATCTTTACAAATAACGCATGTGTAAACAACTCTGTGCAGTTTCAAACTGTTCTGTTATCATTATTTATCTTTAAAGGAAATTACCTCTCATTATTCCTGAAATGTGTGTGATCACAATATAAAAACAAACAGTCCATATTGTCATCAAGAGGAATCACTGCTCGTCATACACTCTCATTATACATATTTCATCTGTCCGTGTGGAATCAATTAATTTCAAGCATTAAGATTAAGAATTAAGTTGTTTTTTTTACTCTGGATGTTTATTTGTTTAAATACGAAGTAGTATTTGGATCTTCTGGAACTTCTTCCTTTAGGACTTGAGATAAATTAATAATATAATATATAGATTTTTTTTCTTCAAATGCCTGACTGCAGATTACAGAAGTGTTAAAGGTAGTATGATTTCACCTTACCTTATGTTCACTATTTAAGTTAAGCGAATTTGTTGTATTAGGCCAATTACACTCGCACAAATGATTTTCTTTCTCTTTTTTCTCTGCGTTTGCTGCAGACATTAGACTTTCCCCTGATTATTCTTAAAAGATGTTGAAGCGGTGTTACTCAATGTTGCTTTCATTTAATATATTGTGTATGGTTTACTGAACACTTTGGTCTTTCCTCTTCAGGAGACCTGTATAACGCACTTATAGATTTGATTTTGAAACGTGTACCTGCTTTTGTTATTATAAAATGGGGTGTGCAGGAAATGGTGGATATACTTGTTTGAGCTGAACTTGTTGCACTAATAATCATGGAAAAAACGTTATTTGTGAATGTATCTTATCGTGTTGCCTATCATGTGTTTGTGTGCTTGAAACACTGTACATCCTTTGGATTTACACTTTATTCAAAAATAAAAAAAACAGCCTATAAAATCCTTTTTTTTTCTTGAGTGCCAAAGAAAAACATATTTTTTCACATCGCTCACAAGCAACTTTGACCATTTCACTATGTGAGCAACAGGAGAGGCTGTTCAGTTGGACCACGATGGCTTCAATGTCATCAAGTAAACTCCAACTCTCAGTACTCCTGATCACGAATAGAAAATAAACTGGAATGAGAAATCTTACTCTACAACAAGAGAATATTGTCTTTCAAGCCGCAGGTGGCAACAATTGCTCAGATATGTACATTAAGTATTTACTTTGATTAATTGAGATATTATCGAGTAAAGACGAGTTAAAATCAAGTGAGAAGGTTCAATAATATAAATGAATTTGCATACATTCATAAAAACAGACAGTCTGCTCATTAATGTTTAATTTGCAGGTGTTTCTAATTCAAACTTATATATGAACGTTGTCCTTGTCACTGTCAATGAAGACTAGTTGTGATCGGTGCATTTTATGATTATTAAAGTTTTGTGAAAAAAAATTACATTATAAATGAATGAATGCATATTTAGAAAGGGAATTTCTGAATTCAAATTTAAAAAAGCCATTTCATAGTAAACTGACATTTCATAGCATAAGATAAAATACGATTTTGCGATTATGAACTGAGGTTAAACATGTAAAAAATGATTTCACAATAAAGATGGCTGATTTCAGATATATTTATTCGTAGGATTATTTAATTTACACTGTCATAGATTTTGAGTCTCCACACATCAGTTTTCCATGACTGTGCTTCCTCTTTGTGTTCGCTCAAACATCCCTTTTCCTTTTTCCCCCACAGCCCGGGAACGCAGCACGGTTTTGACTAGGCCCACTGGTTCCTGGGTGTCATTTGTTTTCCCTGGATCGGACGCACGGGATTGGACGCTGCGATGGTCCCGCCCACAAACACACACAAGGTGGAGTTCAAACGAAGAAAATAAAATAAAACACGCAGGGCGAAAATGAAGCTGTCAAACAGCCGCAACAATCTGCAAAAAGAGGAAACGAGCAAGTGTGAAAAGACACGGAGGCTGCCCGGTGGACACGCTCCATAGTAATCTGGACGAGTAATCTGAAATTTAATACTGAATATTATATAAACTTAAAAAATAATAATATATATATATGTGAGTGTATATATATATACACACACACATTTTGTTTTGTTAACGACATTACGTTAATGGAGTGTGTGTCAAACAAGCACAGCTTCTGGCGTTCATGAAACTTTCCAGCTGCCTGATGTAAGATGGCAAAGTTCGGGCTCGAGAGGAGGCAAGAGTCGGTGTCTGCCTGGGAGCAAAAAAAAAAAGAAGAAAAAAAAAAAATCGCCCGCGGATGTGTTCGGAAACGACGCGGGTGGAAAATGTGGACGTCTCTGCGCGGCTGATCTGCTCTTTGGATGGAGTCGAGGGGAGCTGGTGGCGCGTGGAGTGGAGGGAGACGGCGCGAGAGATGGAGGCGGGGGGAAGGACCATCTCTGCGGGGACTGGAGCCCAGGACCGACGGCGCAGTGCTGGCTGTCGTTCAACCCTCCCCTTCTTCTTCAGCTTCCTCCACAACGACGCCGAGGCTCGCGTCGACAGAGCAGGTGAGGCAGCACGAGCGCCGCGCGGTTTCATAACACACGGAGTGCGCGGTCGAAGACGGAGAAGAAGGAGAAGAAGAAAACCCGGAATAAGAAACGAGACAAGCGGGTAAATATTTATCCTTTGATGCGTTTACGAACCGTCTCGGTCGGTAGGACTTTGAAGTAGCGACATACAGCGACCGCGGGTGGCCGGGCGCAGGCGAGGTCGGCCATAGCCGGAGTCCTTGTCCTCTACGGCGGGGAGGGAACTGCGCGTAGGAGCCGCGGGTAAACGCCATATTCTCACAAAACTCACACCCGGCGCCTGTGAATAACCGTGTAAACGCGACTATTCGTGGGTTTGTTTCCGTGCGAGCGAGCGAGCGTGCGTATGCGTATGTGTGTGTGTGTGTGTGTGTGCGCGCGCGGGGGGAGGGGGGGGGGGAGAATTAGCGGCGGCTCCTCCGCGCCGAGACCTCCATGCGGCTGCCGGCGGAACAGCCCGCCGCCTCCCTCGGTTAGCCATCAGGGATCTCGGTTTAATATCTCACCGTGCACAGAGAGAGACTCGCCCTCCCTCCTCGCTTCCCCCTCTCTCTCTCGCACACGCGCGCCGAGCGGAGCCCCCAGAACCGACCGACCGAACGACCGACCGTCGAGCTCCGGAGGAAGCACCCGCCTCTTCTCCGTCCTCGCTCTTTCGTGGTGGGGCCTCGGGTTTTTTGGGGGTTTTTTCCCCCCCTCTTCCTTCCCTCCTCTCTCGTTGTCGAGGGCGATCGAGGGGACGGGGAGCCCGCACCGCCCTGGGCTCTAAGGGGGTTTTCAGGCTCGGGTTGCTGTTCCTTCTCCCTCCCTGTGTTTTTGCAGTGCGCCATCGGACCTGGTCACGGTAAGGTTCTCCCCCCGTCGAGCGCGGCCGTAGCATGGCGGAGCCGCAGCGCCAGCGAAGCCTCGGGACGCCTTTTAACGCGTTTCCCCCCTTTCTTTCTTTTTTGAGCTTTTAAAAAAAAAAATAATAAAAAAAATCCATCCCCAAAACCCGTAAAATTATGTGGCAAAAAAATCTGCCGGTACATAAATAATCTCGGGATGTAATGTCGAGGCTCAGCGTTTTGGCCGTTGGAGGTATTTGTTTTCCTCCTCGTTCTTTCTTCCTGTGCCTCCGTCCGACAACACGCCGCCACCATCATGACATTTAGCCGGAAAAGGACGATTTGAGGAAACTCGTCGAAACTGGAACTCGAATTAAATCCGCGTTAAATGTTTGACGCCAGGTGAAATTCCGGCCGTTTAATTCCCCCTTTTTTAACGATTTATCACGTTAATGTGCATTTCCAGCTTTTGGAAGAAAAAAACCCCGCGGTTCCTTATAAAATATCAAACCAGCTTTAAGTTTTTGTTTTAAATATTAACACGTGTTTTTATTTAAAATGGCTGACTGCATATAGACGAGAACGAGCCCGATTTGAACGCTTCGATTCGGCGTGGCGACTCGTCCTTGGCCATGTTATGTTGTGATGAAAAATGGAGAAAAACAAAATGAAACATTTTAATGTTTTTAAAAAGGTTTCAGATGTATTAACTGTCACTTCTGTGGTTGTATACAATTGATTAAAAGAAGAAGGGAAAAAAATCCACATTTTTTAAATTTTATTTTATTGTGGCTCGGTCCGTGAACGCCACACTGAGCCGGAGCCATCAAGGACACGACGAACAACGAGCGGCCGCCATCATTGGAGCGCAACTCGGCTACGCCTCGCCGAAGAATGCGCCATGTTCTCTTCCCCTCGAGCTCCTCCATTGAACGTCGAAAACCCCGATTAAAACCTTTTAACACGCGAAGCGTGAATTTCCTATCGAATTCCCCCCACCTCTCCTTTTTTTTGCTCCGAGCGAGCGGACGTTCGAGGGGAATTACGCGGCTCGCGTTGGCGGAGCGAGATCCGCCGCCCGCGCGGTGACGAGGCGCCTCCGCCGAGCGAGTGGCGCACTTTTGGCTGCAGTGCTTCCGAGCCACCGTTCCCCCCTCCGTCGCCGTCGTCGTCGTCGTCGTCGCAGACCCCGAAAGCCATATCCCCCCTGTCCGTGGTCAGCTGGTTGCCTGCAGCTGCCTGTCCGTCCACTCGCTTCCTCCTTCCGTGGGTCCTCCCCAAAAAAAAACCCCTCCGCTCCCGACACGAAGACGACAGACGAGCGATCCTCCATTAGCCGAGCGGGCGAGCGGGCGGGCGGAGAGAAAATGGTCGCTCCCTCATTAGCGCGAGTGAATTAAATAAAAAATAATTAAATCATAATTAAAAAAAGAAAGAATGGGACACGGCGGCCCAGCAGTGCCGCGCTCCTCGCCCCGGCTGCCGCTGGTTGGCGGCGAGCAGCCACTCGCGCGCCTCCGCAGTGTTATTTGAGATTCGCAGCCGTCACGAGCGGGAGCCTATGTCGCGCCATGCAGCGTAGACGTTGAAGGGGCGGCGTGATGATCATCGACCATTATCTCGAGGCAAATTTGAAATCCACCCCTCGCCAAGAAAAAACACCAAAAAAACCCCACTTTTCTGCCCCCCCCCCCCCCCGCCCACACGTTAGATTGACTCGATGACTCCCGAGTAAATCACGTTGAATATTAAACATATTGTATGATTACTTCAATGTCTTGTCATTAAAAAAAAAGAGAAAAAAAATGAACACAGTCATTCTGCGTGTGAACATCTTGTCATGACTCCTGCATGTGAATGATTCTATTGTATTTTTGGGGGGATTCATGTTTGATAACTTTTTGTTGATTTATGTAGATACAAGACTATAACCACAAATGAATGGAAACATGGAGGCAGCCGCCCAAGACCAAGGTGAGGGGTCCTGTACTAATCCTTCATATATCTGAAATATATTTTGAAATACAATAATATATTTTGGAATCTTTGAAACCCCCAAACCGAATATGCCGATGTTGTCGTTTGAGAATAAAATCATCCAAGAGAGTTTGATTTAGCCGATTGAAAATCCACCGACAGTTACTATAGTTACTGATTTACATCAACTAGGGATGAAATTATGAATTTATATGTTAATTGTCAAGATGAATGGGTATTCAGATCTTTAGATCTCCAGTTGCAGCTTCTCAGTTGCGATCAAAAAAACAAACGTCTGTGGGGTTTTACTCTGTTAGTTGGACAAAACATGCAATTGTAAGAATTTTAAGAAGTGTGATGTTTGTTTTCTAATATCTCAGAAGAATCCATCTTCATTAGTCAAAGTCATGAACCAAAACACTACCATTAACCAAAACCATATCCAAGTGTTAATGGTTTTTATTTATTGTGTTTGCGCGATGGCAGTTTGGGCACAGGAGGACCTCCTAAAGTTGCTGGAGGGCATGAAAGTGGCCCTGCCTCAGAAAGACCTGACCAAATACAAAACGTCAGAGTCCCACCTGGACTGGCAGAAGGTGGCCTTCAACACCTACACCGCCGATATGTGTAGGCTGAAGTGGCTGGAGGTCTCTAAGGAGGTGAGACGTCTGAAGTGATATTCATCTTGGATTGTGTGAATTGTTCTATGAGTCAGATTTAGTGCTCCGATTAGCTGATGTGTTGATCCACCCCCCCCCCCCCCCCCCCCCCGTTTGAACCTCAGATTCGTAAATTCAGGACTCTGACAGAACTGATTTTTGATGCTCAAGACTACATCAAGAACCCGTACAAGGGCAAGAAAATAAAGGTGAGTTAAAAACATACACTTCGCAGTTGGTGAAGGGGGAAAAAAACGACCCAGATTTTTCACTCTTGTTTCCCCATCGCGTTGTACAGAAACATCCAGATTTCCCCAAGAAGCCCTTGACTCCATACTTCCGCTTCTTCATGGAAAAGAGGGCCAAATATGCCAAGTTGCACCCGGAGATGAGCAACCTAGATCTGACTAAAATCCTCTCCAAGAAGTATAGGGAGCTAAATGAAAAGAAGAAGGTGGGTCCAGAGCTACAGCTATTCAATATGACTGTGGCACTGTTATAAAAAAAATTCAATAAAACATTTTTTTCACTTCTTCCCCAGAAGAAATATGTTGACGACTTCCTAAGAGACAAAGAGACGTTTGTGCTGAGTATGATGAAGTTCAGGTGAGTTTACTTATTACTGTTCTTCATTATTATGTAAGATTAGCATCAGGGACGTTAGACCCTGAACTTCAAGCATATCTGAGGATGATTCAGCTCAACCGCTGCCTTTTTTCCGTGTAACTGTAGGGAAGAGCACCCAGACCTTGTGGAGAGCATGGCCAAGAAAGGGTCAAATGTTCCAGAGAAGCCCAAGACGCCCCAGCAGCTGTGGTACAACCATGAGAAGAAGGCCCTACTCAAAACACACCCAGACGTAAGCTTGGGCGTTTAGAAAACGTAGACAACAGCCTCTGAAACTGCAATTCTGTCGCGCGGCAGATGCCAATTTTCTCTGTTTGACTCCAGGCGACCACCAAAGACATTAAGGACAGTCTTGGCAAACAGTGGACGCAGCTGTCCGACAAGAAAAGACTCAAGTGGATCGCAAAGTCTCTTGAGCTGCAGAAACTTTACGAGGTGAGGCGACAGACGACGGCGACAAAATGTAGAGTCTGCAGAGGCGCTTTCAACCCGTTTAACTGTTTGTGTCCTCTTTTAATATTTTCTAGGAAACAATGCGGGAGTATCTCCAGCAGCACCCGGACTTCAGCATGACCCAAGAGCAAATTGGGAAGTCCACCCTGACAAAGGCTGAGAGGCACCTGAAGGACAAATCTGACGGTCGACCCGACAAACCACCACCGTGAGTTAACACAGCTGACACATCGTGACGGTCCTGGTCACAAGCCGCTGCCCCATGACAGGGTGATTGAGTCAAAACCTGTGTGTGTGTGTGTGTGTGTGTGTGTGTGTGTGTGTGTGTGCACGCTTTCAGAAACGGTTACTCGATGTTCTGCGCCGAGCTGATGTCGAGCATGAAGGACGTACCCAGCACAGAGCGCATGGTGATGTGCAGCCAACGGTGGAAGCTGCTCAAGCAAGGCGAGAAAGACGCCTACCAGAAACGCTGCGAACAGGTGAGTTCAGAACCAACAAGTCACAGTATACAAGGGGGGGGGGGGTTAATCGGCTTAGTCTTAATGTCTTCTTTTTCCTTCTTTTTCTTTCAGAGAAAGAAGGAGTATGAAATTGAGATGAACAGATTCCTCAGTGTAAGTCTTAGGTCTGATTCATGTTTTTGGGATGATTAGAGATCTTTTGTGAGTTCATTCTGAAAAACGGTGAGAGTTTGGTGTTTATATTTTCTCTGCCCTGTGGTCATCTGCAGAGTTTGCCAGCGGAGGAGCAGCAGCGGGTCCTGGGGGAGGATAAGTTTGGTTTTAAGAAGGGCGGCGGAGCCAGCAGTCCTGCCGCCAAGAAGAAGAACCCTAAAGCCAAGGTACGAGTACACAGCAACGTCCACCCCGAGTGTGGCCGTGGTTATTCTGAAAGAATCATTGCATGTAAATCGCATGTTCTTAATTCCTATCATTAAGATCTTACAATGTCGATGTTTTTGTGTCTATTTCTGATTTTGCTTTGCTCTGAAATCCGTAAGGCAAACCCAGAGAAGCCCAAAAGGCCCATTTCAGCCATGTTCATCTTCTCTGAGGAGAAACGGCCCAAGCTGCAGCAGGAGCGCCCGGACCTCTCTGACAGCGAACTCACGAGAATGCTGGCACGCATGTGGAATGAACTGCCCGACAAGAAGAAGGTGAGCGGTCAATGTTTTAACTGCTGAAGAAATGCCAGGCCAGTAGAGTCTAATAATCATACTGGTACAGTAGGTACGATTTTTAACAACATTTTCCAATATTGTAGGAAAAGTACAAACGTCTGGAAACGGTCCTGAAGGCAGAGTCGGAGAAGAAGGAGAAGGAAGATCGGAGTCGTCTGCCGGACCCTCCCAAGACTGCTCAGGACATTTGGCAACAGAGCGTCATAGGAGACTACGTGGCCAGATTTAAGGTACACATCACTCCTTCTTTCTAAAAAAACAAACCTGATATGTATTCAGAGTATACATGTAACGCCATACAAAGGCAGAAGCACTTTGCAGTGCCATCATTCATTTGCTTCTTATAAAAGTACTTTTACTCACTCATAAGCAAATTTAACCTGAACGTCTTGTTTTGCAGAACGACCGGCCGAAGGCGCAGAAAGCAATGGAGGCGACCTGGAGCACCATGGAGAAGAAAGAGAAGATAATGTGGATCAAAAAGGCAGCAGAGGATCAGAAACGATACGAGGTACCGTTGTCACTGTCCAGCAGGACGACCTTAAACATCTAATATACGGCTCCACACAGAGCTCAACACTGACTCATCATGTCCTCAACAGAGAGACTTGTGTGAGATGCGTTCGCCCGCTGCCGCCGCCATCGCATCAGGGAAGAAAATGAAGTTTGAGGGTGAACCCAAAAAACCACCGTCGTAAGTTTACCACATATAAATATATATATATATATATATATATACCACACATATTCGACTCATCTTCTCTGCCTGGTGTTTGTAAGGTATTGACACGCTAACATTTTAAATATTCCTCTGATTTTTCGCTCAAGAAATGGATATCAGAAGTTCTCTCAGGAGATGCTGTCCAACGGGGAGCTCAACCACCTGCCTATGAAAGAGCGGATGGCGGAGATCGGCAGCCGCTGGCAGAGGTTACCGCTGAAGGACAAGGACCGCTACAAGAAGATTGCCGAGGAGAAGCAGAGGCTGTATAAAGTCCAACTGGAACAGTGGCTCGCTGTAAGGATTCATTGTTCAGGAGTCCGGGGGGAATAATCCGTCGATTGTCGGCTGAAAAATTCCTTATTTAACTTTAATCTTCCGTCCTCCTTGCAGAGCTTGTCAACACAAGAGAGGAACACCTACAAAGAATATACTTCACAAGTAAGTCGGTTGTTACTAGAAGAGAACGTTTACGGCTTAATACCTATTATAACTTTTCCCCTTCTTGACACATTTGATTTAATCTTTATTTCCTTTTGACGTTTCAGAAACGGAGAGCACCAGCAAAACCCGGAGGCCCCAAGGCAAAGGCCAAGAAATCCGTAAGTTCGGACTCTGATTCTTCTTTCTCCTGTCATCAGACTCACAAATCAGCTGTGTGTAAATTTCCAGTGCTAGCTGACAAAACGTGTCCTCCCGCAGGATACTGAGGAGGAGGAGGAGGACGAGGAGGATGAAGATGAGCAGGAGAAAGCTTCCTCTGAAGCGGACTCATCCAGCGAGGATGATGAAGACGATGAGGACGACGACGACGAGGAGGATGACGAAGATGACGACGACGTGAGTGACATTTCTCGTTTGGCCAGATACGAATCAAATGTTTAATATGCTGAATATTTATGTATATATATATATTTTTGTTCAATTTTGAAGAAGGAGGAGGAGGAGGATGACGATGATGAAGATGAGGCTGAGGACAAGGAGAACAAGTCGGAGGACAGCAGCAGCGAGTCGAACTCCCAGGGGTCGTCCGACTCGGACTCGGACTGATACGGGCCGGCGGCGTCCCAGAGACGAACTGAGCAGCGCTGAGCCGAGCAGCGCTGAGCTGAGCTGAGCCAAGAGTCCAGGGAGCTCTGCCACTGTGCCAACCCTGCTCCCCTCCCACCACCAGAGGGAGCCCCTGCATTGCCTCATCCATTTCACAATCATCCTCTCTTTAGTTGCCGCCGTCGGTCGGTGATCTGTGCTCACGGAGGGACCCAGCCCGTATGTCCAAAACTACCGTTTCCATTCCCTCCCCCTCCCGCTGTGACGGTCACCTCACAGGACGGGCCGCTGACATGATGCCAAAAAAAACGCATCCCGCTGGTTTGGTGATGTCACGAACGTTTCGGTCGCTGGTTTGAATCTTGACTTACAGGTTCAATGGATTAAGATTAGAGTCTAAATGCCTCCAGCGTCTCTTCTCTTATTCTGGTAATTAGTTAAATTAAGATGAGTGGTGAACAGGCTTCATGGAGCCAAAGAATATAGTATGGGGAGGGGGAGGGGAGGGGTGTGTGTGCGGGGCACTGAATAATTGCACTCTTCAGAATGTTTCCCTTTAATATTTTTTTTTCCAGAACATTGTTGCTTTTCCTTCTCTATTCTCATTCTAGGATGTAGATTTTATCATTTGGTTCTTAAAGACGTGGTATTTTTTCAGGAAAAAAAAAACAAACTCAAGCCATTATGAATGTCTGGTTTCTTTTGTTGTTGTTGCTGGAGAGTTTCAGAACTTGTTTCTTACCCATGTTTTCATTTAAGAGACGCAGTGCCTGTAAACTTTTCTCTCCCCCACCACTTTTTCATCTTTTATTGTTTTGCTATGTTCGAACTAAAGTACATGCAACAAGGATTTTTGACACCGCGCAACAGATGAAAAGCTTTTTTTAAAAGGAATACTGGAATTTCCGTAACGCTGTTTTTTTCTTTTGCCACAAAATAACACAAAACAATCGACTAGATATGTATTGATTCTCATCAATATTTAGCTTACGGCCCCTTTAACTGTGTGGATCAGCTTCGTACATGCAAACGCAGGATTCTGAGTGCTGCCGTTAAGCATTTTGCTGGATTGAAGTCTCTTCTTCAGCCTGTTCTGAGCAGTGCCATATATATTTTTATTGTTAAATTTTTTTTTAAACCAGCGGTTGACCTTTCAGTGGTCTGCAGGCTACTCCGTCCCATGACGTTTTTTCTTGCATCATTCCGCTGAATTATAGTCAAGTTTTTTTTCTCTTCTTTTTTGTAATGAGAAAATCCAGATGCAGGTGTTTACTGGGTCTCCATTCAACGTTTGTGTCTTGAAATATTTTGCTTTGTACTTTAAAGAGACTGTTGTTATGGAGTCATTGGTGTCGAAAATTCTTTTTTGCATCCACCGTGCTTCAGTGTTCAAACACACAAAAAAAATGGTGGCGGAATATTCTTTTATAGGCACTGCAGGATCCATCGCCATGTGTCTTGTCACTGAATGTGTTATTATTTGTCATAAACAACTGACACGTGTTGTAGAACATAAATTCATCCATCTGAAACAATCCTGTTCGACTCAGTTTGTTCCGTTCTGATGGTGAGAAATGGTGTTTTGTCATTGAAGGTCAAAAACTTGTTTGTTTAAATTTTTTTACGTTTAAAGCTCTATCTGACAGTTTTTTTCTAAAAGACTCAATGTCGTACAGTCAGTTTACATTTCTTCTTCTAAACCATTGTTTTTACATTTCATTTACGGTTTAATTCATTCAATAGGTTTGTCCAGATCGTTCATCTGGAATCATTTGTGGATGTTCAGCTGTAAGGTTTCATCTCTTTCCCTTTTCTTTTTGAAATTTTTTAATGGTATTGACTGTAATCCGTCTGGATTGTAGTCTGATGCCCCCCCCCCCCCCCTAAAAAGTGCGCACTTAATGTAAATCTGTTCCTCTGTGTGAGTTTGTGTGCATGCATGCACAGAACTGTGTATATAAGAGGGTGTATTGTGGTTTTTTTGCTTTTTTTGGGCTGTTTTGTTGCATACCATGTTGTGACTGCAGCGTGCATGTCTGTGTGGGGACGACGTCATACCAACACCATGAATGTAGATATTGTTGATCTTTTTAAACCTTTTTTTTTTTCTTTCTCCAAAGTTCTTTAGTAATTCTTCTTCTTCTTCTCTGCGCCTGTCGTGTCGTTTGTTACCCGAAAGCGGACAAATGCCAGAGGACGTCCATGACTTGTCATTTTACGTCTGCCGACAGTTACAGAGTACATGGCAACTGTTAATAATGTAGTCGGCGATGGACTGACTCATCACATACTGAAATAAAACCAGCGTGGACTATTTCAATAACTTGGGAGAAGGAAAGTAATCGCTGATATTGATTGATGGGAGTTTGTAAAAGGGATATCGGGCGGGGGGTAAACAGAAAAAAAAGAAAAGAAAAAAACTTGTAATTTTTTTGTAAATACTGTTTTTGTATTGAGTGCTTATTGTTTTTGTTAGTACTTTTAATTTTTGGCAAAGAAACCCTCATCTGTGACTTCTCAGGGCCAGTGGGCCTTTTCACTCGCGGGGGGAGAACCTTTGGTTTAATTCACCTGTTTTTAGTTGTTTTTCTTCTCTCCCCCTTATGTTGGTTTATAGAGATATCTACGACAGCGAAGCTTCACAAAGTTTGTACTGCTGGTCATTTGACAAAAAAATTTGATGTTTTCTATAGCTGAGGGTGCTCTCATGTCCTTGTAGTTCAAGTATTTGGGCAAATAAAATAAAAAAAATATCTTTAACAGTTAGAAGAGTGTGTTGTTGTTGTTTTTTTCAACTAGCAGACAAAACTGTGGCTCCATACTGATGTGATGGAAGAAAGACTGGACATTTTTTTTTCTTATAAAATAGAGCATAGGGGGAGGAGAAAACTAAATAAAACTCATGTTCAACATAATTTAGACCACACACTTTTACTTTTAAGTAAGTAACTAATTTTAATATTAATACTTAGTCTACATTTTCCTGATTGCCATTTTACCTGCTTTTTTCCAAAGAAATAATTTTGATTGCAATACTACGAATGCTTTTATTTTGGTACGACGGCTGAACTACTTCCGCCAGATGACAGCCCTTTGCCCGGAAGCGGTGCTTTTTACCTTTGAAGTGGGAACCGGAAGCCGGCAGTTTCATTTTTCTGTTTGTGGTCCTGCTCGTCCTGCTCCGTTGGCCTCCCGCGACGTCTAGCATCAATTCAACCGACACCTGCGACAACAATCAATCTAATTGAATTAATTCATTTATTGTCGAATTTATTTTTCTATTTCAACCTGCGACACAGACATGGACGTAGCCGAAGACCAGGCGTCGTGTTGACGTTATTTTGTGCGCACTGACTCGGTGATGCTGACAGGGTAAGAAGAACCTGGTTATTGGGATGTCATTTAAAAATATATATATACTTATATAACATCTCTACCCTAACTAATATTTGTACGCGAGTACTGCGTCAACGAACTATATAGCAGGACTAGCTAGCAAAATATACAAGTGTTGAGTTTGCTAACAAACGTTAGCTGCATCTCTCATTTCTTCTCTGTTGTTAACAGTAGCTGGTCACGTGTGTGTGTATAATGATTTAGATGTTACTGTGTGTGTGTGTGTATAAAGATTTAGATGTTACTGTGTGTGTGTGTGTGTATAAAGATTTAGATGTTACTGTGTGTGTGTGTGTGTATAAAGATTTAGATGTTACTGTGTGTATAATGATTTAGATGTTACTGTGTGTGTGTGTGTGTGTATAATGATTTAGATGTTATTGTGCGTGTTGTATAATGTAAATAAAGACTCATGTCAACCAGTTCATAACACATTGAGCCCAGAGAGTCCAGTTGTTGTCATGGGATGGATGTCTCCTGCAGGGATTGATCGAGAAGTCGACTGTCACAAAACCATTCATCGTCTTGAATCGACTGTTTTAGGGAATTATCCCCAATTTATCTGATTTCAGATGGAATTCATCCCTGTTTTCTTTGAGTTTTGAACTACTGGCTGGACATTTCGTGACCTTACGTTAAGCTCCAGGAAGTTTTTTTAAAATGGGAATTTATTGCCGTTTGTCAACATTTTATAGACGACAATAAAGTGACTGAGCAAGGAAATAAGTCGTGGGCTCATGAAATAGCTTAACGGGCCAATATCTGACACATATTTCCCCCCTTGTTCAAGAGAATGAAGACAGACCTGCAAGAATTGGTAGCCATTTTAAAAGTAAGTATGCAGCTCATCAGCAGATCTGTGAATTTGTTGAACCTCTTATCACATCACGACTTGTCATTTCGTTTCCCATGCTCTCGATCCACAGGTCCGCCTCTTATCAAGATATCCAATACAGATTTTCAAATGAAAATGGAGGATATGCCTCTGTCAGGCCCAGACAACACCAAGCTGGAGGTGAGGCTTTGACGTGCAGTGCACTAGTGGCAGTGCCAGAGCACTAAAGAATCTGTCATGAGGTTTGTGTTTGTGTCATTTCATGTTGCAGGCCTTGGTCCATGACATCTACTCTGAGCTGGTGGACGATGCCTGTTTGGGCCTGTGCTTTGAAGTTCATCGTGCGGTGAAACAGGGCTTCTTCTTCTTGGACGAGACGGACCAAGAGAGCATGAAGGAGTTTGGTTGGTGCCATGTCTTTAAACGTTATATATATGTACAGGATTTTAAACCTGCATATAGGAGCCGACAACTATTTTCTATGTAGAAGATTATGCAGAGTAATGGCGTTAAATTGCTACTAGACCACTCAAAGTGAAAATCGTATATATTTATATAACCTTTCACGTCTGTTCTTGCCTGTTTGGCTGCTCATTTGTCTTTGTTTACTTCTTGTGCCTCTACTGCTGTCGTAGAAATCGTGGATCAACCAGGAGTGGACATATTCGGGCAGGTGTACAACCAGTGGAAGAACAAAGAGTGCGAGTGTCCGAACTGCAAGAGATTGATCGCAGCTTCTCGCTTCGCCCCACACCTGGAGAAATGTCTGGGCATGGGACGCAACAGCAGTCGAATCGCCAACCGCAGGTCGGTCAGAGAAGGACTTGACAGATGTACTGATTTAAAATGTGTGTGAAGATCTGATGACGTTATTTTTTATCTGCTATTGAAACAGGCTTGCCAGCAACAATAACATGAGCAAATCAGAGAGTGATCAGGAAGACAATGATGACCTTAACGATAACGACTGGTCGTACGGGGCGGAAAAGAAAGGTATTGAAATCATAAATGTCATGGTGTGGAACTTGAGCGAAATATTCACGTGACATGATGTCGCAAAAGCCAATCAGCGTTGAGATCCTCCTGACGTCAGCGTCCAAAGAAAGGGTTGTGTTTACTTGCATTAATAAATAAATATAAATGATCCGGCAGCCAAACTCCCATAACGGTGTGAACGCAGCATAAGAGGATTGATCATGAAAACTCCAGGTTGCTGTCAGATAATAACCAAACTTGTTATAACATTTTTACAGCCAAGAAAAGAAAGTCAGATAAGGTACTTTTGCATTTGCTTTTCCTTTTGTACTTAGTATTAATGTAAGTTTATATATATGTTTAAATGTTTGTAATGAGGTAAATTTAATATGAATGTTTGTCTTCGTGTAGAGTCAAAATTCGCCCAGAAGATCCAAATCTCTGAAACACAAAAATGGTGAGTGTCAGGTAATAAGTTTCCAGTCTAGTAGAGAGGTTTGATCCATGCTTTTGATATAAATATAAATCCCAACATTTTCAAAAGTTATATTCCTCAACGTGTAGGACAGCTACAGTTAAATTCTGATAATATTTTAACAGTGTGCGTTACGATTAAAAGGGGCTAAAAGTCACATTTGGTTTTTTCCAGGCGAGCTCGGTGGCAGCATCGGTTCCGAGCCCTACAAGGTGACGACTTCCTCCTTTAATCAGGTTGCCTTTTAGTTCACAAACCTATTCCATGTTGTTGTTGTTGTTGTTGTTGTTGTAAACACAACTGCACACTTTTCATAATGTTTCATGTGTCTTTCAGTATAACTACAACACAGGCATCAGTTATGAATCATTAGGCCCTGATGAAGTCAGATCACTATTATCAACAGTAAGCGACTCTTTTATTTATGAATCCACCAGAATGCAAAGCCTCCCTTCATTTAATGTCTCCCGTTGTTTTTAATCATATGTGTTTGTTTCCACAGCAATGTGGCGTGATCTCTGAGCACACCAAGAAGATGTGTACCAGGTAATTACTTCATAACCTGCTGGCAAACAGATAAACCTGTAATGAAACTAACTGCTTTTGTGTCGCTAATATTAGCTTGTGTTAGTGTTGCCATGTTCTTAGAAATGCTGTGTGAAACTGAAAAACATGGAAACATGATCAGTTTCATTTATTATGTTCCTGAAAACGATCATGTGTGTTGGGACTAACTCAGGTGAACACAAGTGGCAACTCATTGGACCAATGATTGGAAAAATAAAAATTAACATCCAATTCAGCAAAAATGTCACAGAGAAATTTTTCAATCAGATTACAGAAGATCCTGTCAGTGACCAACTTTTTACATTTAATCACCCTTAACGCTTCGCTGGGCTGCACGGTGGTGTAGTGGTTAGCACCTTCGCCTCACAGCAAGAAGGTTCTGAGTTCGAATCCCGGTTCAACCAGGGCCTTTCTGTGTGGAGTTTGCATGTTCTCCCCGTGTATGCGTGGGTTCTCTCCGGGTTCTCCGGCTTCTTCCCACACACCAAAGACATGCAGAATGGGGTTAGGTTCATTGGAGACTCTAAATTGACCGTAGGTGTGAATGTGAGAGTGAATGATTGTCCGTGTCTGTATGTGGCCCTGCGATAGGCTGGCGACCTGTCCAGGGTGTACCCCGCCTCTCGCCCAATGTTAGCTGGGATTGGCTCCAGCGACCCCCCGCGACCCTTAAATGGATAAAGCGGTAGACGATGAATGAATGAATGAATGAACGCTTCGCTGTAGCTCCTCCCCGGTCGATTGGTCACTGACGGTGTCTGAAGCCGCCTGCTCCACCTCCCTCGCTCGCTGCCTCCCTGGGGCAGTAGCGAGAGGCGGGCTGATCAGTGTAATGCCACCTTGTGTCCCACCAGGTCTCAACGATGTCCCCAGCACACGGACGAACAGAGGAGGGCCGTCAGGGTGTTCCTCCTGGGGCCGTCCGCGTGAGTGTGCTGCAAAACAAAAATAGCCAGAAACTTGAACACCTGATAGCTGATGTGTCGTCTGTGTGGATAATTGGCACTGTCATACAAATGTAATTGTGCCTTTAGCCCTTTCTTACAAACTATATATAGTGAATCCATGGTTTTGCAAATGTGTGGGTTGTGTATCAGACTGCGTTTCTTGCTTTAGGCCGTCGCTGCCCGACGCAGACACAGTGGCGGAGAGCGACAGCTTCGACATTCCAGATGGACAGGCGCTGATGAGCCGCCTGCAGTGGGAAGACTCCCCGGATATCTCGCCCACCGACTCTGCCTCATCTAAAGCCAGTAAGGAAATAAATGTGCGGTACAATTAAAGTAATTTATTGATGCAGCTTTTATGGACGAGGGATACATTTTTTTTTATTTTCTGTCCCCCTCACAGGCGCCAACCATTCAGACTCTAGGAAGCCGAAGAAGAAGAAGAGGACATCTCTAGCTCTGAATTGCGGGGGGGGAGGGGGTGGAGTAGGAGCAGGAGGAGGAGGAGGAAGCAGCCTGACTGGAGGCTGCAGCAGCAGCAGCAGCTCTCAGAGTAACCTCAGCGTGTCGTCCAAGAAGAAGAGGCCCAAACTCTCAGCACCTTCGATTTCAAGTATCTATGACGACTTAAACTAGCAGCAACTCTTTCTTCTTCTCGGTAGAATCATTCCTAGAATTATCTGTTCCGGTCATGGTGGGATTTAATCATGATTTAGCAGTTCTTTAATCGTTCTGCTTTAACAAGTAAGGCATCTACCATTTTAGTGAAGATTTTCTCCTGTTTTTAAGATCAGTGTCCCTTAAGCGGTTGGGTCAAATTCCAATCAGAGTATCTTGTGGCACTTTTTGTCGTTGGTCCTTTTGGGATTACATTATTAACTTAACCATGGGTTCTCTGAAATGACTTTTGGGGTATTTTGATGTATTACTAAGAAGCTGAGAATGTAAAGAGCTGAACGTAACTCCCACGTGTGATTCGTCGACATGTAATTCCCCAAATCATCGACTATGACTGCTGCTAGCATAGCCTCCTCGCTCGGGAGGACGACTTTTACACCAGACTTTTTCGAACCCGGCTGCAGGATTTTATTTATTTTTTGGTTTAAATCCCATTCAGCCACAAAAGCATCCACGCAGATGTTAGATGATAAAAGCCTGGTTCACCGTCTTGTGTTCCAGCTTATCCTGAACGTGTTTGAGGTCGGGGCTCTGTGCATAAAAAAATTGTATGCGGACTGTGTTGTCCACATAGTTTTGACCATATAGTTTAATCAGTTTGAGGTGATTTGTCTCAAATGACACAATCACAAAAGTCTTGTCTCTGTTGATGAGCATTGCTTTTCAAATTCACAACTTAAAAACAGATGTACAATATTAGGGAAATAAAAAAAAAAAAATCACGTTTCTTTTTAAAAGAAAACATTAATGGCCTTTTCTCCACAGCAGCAATGATGACATGACACAGCAGGAAAAACCACACGTGTAATTGATAATATTGATAAGACACAAACTCATTAGTGTCACTCACTTCTGTGCTTCACCTGCTGTGACAAGTCAAAATACCTGCTGTGAAAAAGCCTGATCACCTTATTTAATGTTCAAGAACTTTTTTTGTTGGGCTCCAAGCCTTTTTCTTCATTCGCATAAAAATGTTCATGTTTCAGTTGAGGCTTTCTGAAACCTTCAGGCGTCTAGAACCAACATGATCCGATGTGAAAGGTGAGAGATATTTAACATTAGAGGTCAGATGCAATATCACGAGAATCGTGTACGTGCAAATTTTCTCATTAGATGTCTGACTTATTTCATTTGGCTTAACGAAAACCCAAAGACTTGACTGGTGTAGTGATTGTTTTAGACTCAGAAGTGCATAGTACTTAAAAGTTAGTAACTGTAAAACTTAGGGACTGTACAAAAATTAGGGGGTCAGACAAGTGGTAATGTTAATTTTGTTTAAGTCCAAGGCTGTAATAACTGTTTATCCAGCAGCTTTTAATACTTTGTTTTGCAATATTGAGGAAAGTTGCAGTAGCTTTCTTTCCCCCGTTTTTCAATCTTCTCAGATGACCTCCCCCTCCCCGATTGTTCTTGTACAGTCTCTGAGGTTTCGCCTCAAATGTGATGAAAACAATTTCATTTCCAGTGCGGCTAATTTACTTTCGTTCCACACTCGGTCTTCAGTAGCGTCGACTCAACTGTGCCCTTCTGAATCCATTTGCAGTGACGTCTTGTGACGTGCACTAAAGATAAAAACAAACTGTTGTTGGGATGAATCGTGGGCATGAACGGAATTTAATTTTTTCTTCTCCCAGCCGACTTCATTTGTGAATGAAGCTGATGTTCTCTCTCGTGGCTATTTTGTGTATCTGTGCGAGTGCAATGAAAGTATGCAGTGTTGTAGGTTTTCAATATATATTTTCTTCCAATGCACAAGCACAAACGAGTGCATGTGTGAACGACTGTATCGGAACATAATGTGATCTGTAGGTTCATTTTTCTTCACTGCCATACGTACTGATGTTTGTATATGAATAAACACACAAGCGTTCACACACGCGGAGACTCAAGTTCCTTGGACCAATGAACAGATGCGGACTCCAGTGTGGTTTGAAATGCTTTTAATCTGAGACATCACTGAAGCCAGAGCAGTCCAGCGTAATCAGGAGGGTTTCACATCCGCTCCAAATTCTTTTTAAGTGCCAGATGCAGGTTCATCAGATTCTTTCTTTTTATTCTTTTTTTTATTTACAGAAAATACACAATATATTTACAATATCTTCTCAAAAAGTGTCTATTTTGATGTCTAGAGATTATTTAAATTAGCCTGTTCCTAAATTTTTTTGCGCAACAAAAAAAGACGTGAAGTTTTCTCAGCACAGCACCGAGGCAGCTGAGCGGGTTCATATTTGCTTACATCGTTCACCAACAAACAGAAAAAAATTAAAAATGTTATGGCACTCAGTTGAGTGCATACAGTACCTCCGCCAAGGCCCAACCAGGAAATCCAATCAAGCAGCAGCAAATTGCTCACACTCACAGATATCAGTCCCCAAAATGATTCCCTGGGGAAAAACCATCCTATCTTGTAACCTTAAATAAAAAATTCACCTTTGTCCGGATCCATATCCCGTCCTTCCACTAAGTTTCGCGGAAATCCGTTCAGTATTTTTTGGGTAATCCTGCTAACGAAACAACCGACAAATCAACGGACAATGGGTGAAAACATAACCACTGTGGCGGAAGTAATAATGGTCAAAGTGGCGCAAACACAACAACAGTGAGTGGTTCCAAAAGACTTCAGATTCTTGTTTTTTTTTCTTCATAAAACACAGAAACCGGACTAACGACAGTAAAAGAGCAGACGAGTTAAAGCCGGAGTATTTAAAACATGGTGTGAACCACCAAGTCGGGTTTTGAGGAGAAGCTAAATTATGGTTTGGTTTAAGCAGAACTTCACTCACTGCAGATTATTATTTACCAACATATATTGTACAATCACTCATCTTTTTTTAAATCCCGGCACATGCGCAAACAGGCTAACTTAACCTTTTCCATCAGTCCAGTCTCTCCAGACAATTGCCCAACCACTGTGGTCATTTCAACTTAACTCCAGACATTCATCTGTTTCACTTGATCCCATCTCTGCATTTTTTTTTAGCGGCTGTGCATCCCAAATATCAGAAAGCTGAAGAACACAGTGACTCCCACCAGGGAGATGGTCGCGGGGGCTGTGAAGAACTGCCTGTAGTTGATGCGAAAGTACCACACCACAGCCAGTATCACCACGAACACGGGCACCACCAGGCTGCTGGTACTGATGGCCACGCCTGCGGCTCTGAACCCCCCGGGCGCTGTGCCTGGCCCGGACTCGGCCCCCTCCTCCGGACCGGCCTCGTGCGGCGCCTGGGAGACGTGGCAGTGGATCACGCTGTTGTGTGCAATGTTGAGCGATAGCAATGTCTTCTTGGGGTCCTCCAGCAGCTGGCCTTGGTAGATGAGTTTGATTTGATGCTCCCGTCCTGAGAAGTATTTACTGGAGTAGAAAGGGACATAAAAAAGTCATACGTGAGATTTATGTTTGGAATTTATCCGTGGATGTTTGAGGTCGTTTTTACCTTTTCAGTATTCCTACAGTATCCTGTGGTTCCAGAACAGCCAACTCCTCCGTGTCATTTAAAAACTTGAGTCGGACAGACATGGAGGTGGTAGGAGTAGTGGGAGGAGTAGTGGTGGTGGTGGTGGTTGTTGTGGGGGAGACAGTACGGGTCAAAACTGGGACAGACTTTATAACGCTTTTATTTTCCTCTTCCAGCTCCTCATCTTCATCCTCCTCCTCTTCCTCATCATCATCAACGTCATCCTCCTCATCAGAGTTCTGTAGACCCCCAGCCTGCGGTTGTTTGCTCCGGATGTCCAGCAGCAGGTCTGTCCGAAGCCCCTCTGCACCGGCTCCCTCCCCCTCCCCCCTCGCGGTCCCCGCCTCGCCGTCCTCCGACTTGTTTTCCTGCGAGGGCGGAGGAGTCTGCTGCTCGGGGGCGTCGGCGCCGGCGGACCCGCCGCTGTAGCTGTCGTGGCCCCCCAGTCCGATCAGCGAGGCGTGGGCGCCCACGGTGAGGATGGTGCCCAGGATGTGGTCTCCCCGGTCGGCCACATTGGTCGAGATCCAGGCCAGGACTAGGGCCAGGACCAGGAGCAACGCGCCGCCGGCTGCCGTCACCTCCCCCTCCATCCCGTCCAACATGGTCAGTGCACACACTGCCATCTCTGTCCTCCGAACCTGCTGAAGACGAAAAAACATGCGCTTTACAATCTGCACAATAACATTAAGCAAGACGCGTTGGCTAAATGAAGCACAATGTAAACGGCTGTCCGAGCCTCGTCCTACATGTGTCATATGAGGGGAACTTCCTAACAAATCTAATGTGATTTGTGGGAATATTAAATGGATGTAAACATAATTACCTAAACGAATAGGAGTTATTAAAAAAAAAACAATAATAATATATTTACTATTTATATTTATATAAACTGAGGCAAGATCTACATATTTCAATCACAACTTAAAAAAAAACAAAAAAATGTAATTGTCACAATGCTGCACAACAACTTTGTTATATATTTACATATAAGTATATATATATATACATATATATATATATTTACATAAGTATATATATACTTTTTTCAATAATTTATTTCATAATAATTTTAATACAAGCAAAAAATGCATCAACCAACTGATGAACCAACAATGTTACAGTAATTAGGAAAATGTTACATTACATTCACATACTATATAAGACATTTCCATCTATTGCTTATATAATGAAAAACAAGAGGATGTAAACCCTGGTTCCAGAATAATAAACTTTAAAAAAAGGAATAATAATAATCCTCTGACTTTGCAGCAATGTAAAAGTTGTATCCTGATGAAGTGAACTCTGACCCTACTTTACATATACATACATTTCACAATCCTGGGCTATTCCCTTCTGTTCACATTTAAACAACAAATCTGTAAAAGAACAAATGTTTCTATTTATGACTCAGATGATTAAATTAACACCTGTCAGGAAACCAACATTAATCCTGTCACCGTGTAGAGAGTTGGTTTAGCATAGACAACATCACTTTACATAAAGATCTGGGCTGGTGAACAGCTGATAACCTGTAGCTGTGATGCTACCACCGACCATCCAGCTGTTTTAAAGATCTAACGTCCTCAGTGTCCTGTCGGTCGTTATAAACTCGACAATCAGACAATATATGTGAATAATGTCATTATGTAAATTTGCCCTCAGCGCTGCTGCTGCTAACTTCCTCTGTCCGGCTCTACCTGCTCCACCTAGTCGAGCTAAGCTAAGTTAGCTCGTGAGGCTAGCTCTCGCCCGTAGCTAGCCGGGAGGAAAAAAAAACAACCACCCTCGGCTCGGTTCGTTTGGTCGCAACACCTTTTTTTAGAAACGACAACGACCCGAGCGGGGAGGGGTTCGAGTCCCGCAGTCTGGGGGGCTCCGTGTGATTCTCACCTGCCCGCTGCGGAATCAGAGCATGTTTGACGACGGGAGCTAAACGCCAGTTAGCATCCGCCGCCGCTGCTGCTGCTGCTGCTGCGCTAAGCCCACATAATAAACACCGAGGAGGGAGGCGGGGCCGTGACGTCACCGGCCGCCCGGAGCGGATGGGGGTTTGCTTGTTCTGGTGACGGGTCCGCCCGGTCTCTGTGTGTGTGAATAACAGAGAGAGTGTGTGTGTGTGTGTGTGGGTGTGTGTGTTTAACGCAGCATGATCCATATATCGGTTGGCCGACAGTATTGGCCTGAAATAAGAGAATTTTGTCTTTTTTTTATCCATAAAAACTAATTGAACCGATTAATAGATCATCAAATTATAATTTGGTGTGTGTGTGTGTGTGTGTGTGTGTGTGTGTGTATAGGGGCTGCACGGTGGTGTAGACGATGGATGGATGTGTGTGTAGATAGTGTTTATATTTTTCAAAGTGTGCTGTGTGGTAGTTGGCGATTAATTCAGTAGTCGATTACTAATCGTTTAACAGTTGCAGCTCTATATTCATGGCACAGTGGCACAATGTAATAGTCTAAACACACCAAATAAAAGTAAACAAGAATCATTAAAATGTGCTTGAGTAAAAGTAAATAATTTATACATACATGCATATACACACATACATATAGCTGTATAGCATCATATAAAACTCATATGAAGGAAAATGTAAAACAACAATAATCCATTCGTAGTTGCTTGTATTTCCTTCAAGAAAGTCCACACTAAAATAAAGATTTTTTTTTTTCAATTATACAATTACATTTTGGAATCAGTACATTTCAGACAGTGTTTATGAAAATGCAGCCCCCTGTCATCTCAGACAACATGGAGTCACTGGAGCGTCCCGTCGTCACGCAGCAGCACATAATCCCTCACAGAGCTGGGAATGTCCAGTTGACCGACTGCTGAGTAACACTGGGCCCCGAGGTGCCGGCGTAACGCACATCGACAGATGTGCTGCAGAGAGCGAGGCTGACCACTCCGCCGAAGCACCAGCTCGAAGAAAGGCCGATGTTCCTGCAGGGAGGAGAGAGGGAGAAGACATGAAAACGATGGAGCTCAGGTCAGGATGAGGAAAGAGAAGAAACAAGAAGTGATTCAACGCGGCAGAGAGCTCACCTCAGATATATCAGCGGACAGAGAGTCGATCCAGTCACAGGGAGGGACGGATGTGTACGAGTTCAGCATCACCTCCAGAGTGGCAGGAGAGAGGACGCACTGCTTCAGCATCTTTAGGGAGGACAAGACAAGTCAAAGAAGCTCTCTATTAGTATTCTCTCAGTGTGGTTGCTGTACCGAACCTTTGGTGGAACACACTTGGCTCCGTGGTTCAGAAGTGATCGTGCTATGGCTTCTGGTTGCTGGTCCAGGTAATCCTCCACCACCTGAAGAAACAAGCACAGAAGTGTTTGTCTTAAAAAATCATAAACTTTACTTGTTTGCTCTTTCACCCTTCCTGAAAATTCACCCAGCCCATATCTGCCATACCTGCAACAGACAGTCCATCGGTGTGTATCCAGCACTGTTTGCGACGTCAGCCTTTGCTCCGTGCTGCAAGAGGACGTCCACGATCCTGGAGGAGCAGTTTGCGCAAGCGTTGTGCAGAGGCGTGTGCTGCTTCCTGCCCGCTGTTCTGGGGTCGGCGCCTGCACCCAGCAGCATCTGAATCACCCTGAGGTAGCGGCCGGACTCCGACGGCCTCTCGGCTCCGGAGCAGGCGGCGTTCAGAGGAGTCTCCCCCTCTCGATTTGTGGCCAGCACGTCTGCGCTGTGGCTCAGGAAGAGCTCCACGTGCTCCTCGAGGCCTCGCCGAGCCGCCACGTGCAGAGGCGTGAGCCTCGACTCGCTCATCCTCACGTCGACTTCTGCACCTCCCTCTAACAGCATCTCGGCACAGCTGAAACAAAAGTGTACACATTTCTGATCACACGTGCATCAACATCTACATGACTTGACTTCAGTGAACCCTGAGGGCAACCAGCCATCAGTGACTTCAGCTCCGTCGTTACTCACAGGAACGACTGGGCCGAGCTGCAGAGGTGAAGGGGAGCACTGCCGTCTGCGGTCAGCAGTTCAGGGTCTGCTCCGTGAGAAAGCAGCAGCCTAACGCAGACTGCGTGGCCGCCCATGCAGGCGTCGTGGAGGGCCGTGTTGCCTCCGGGGTCGTCGTTCACCTCGGCTCCACGAAACAGCAGCTCCTCCACACACCCTGCGTGTCCTCTGCTGGCGGCCAGGCGTAACGCTGACGTCTGTTTCACCCTGGAGCTCAGTGTCCACATGCCTGACAGAGGAACAAAAAAGAATAAAAAACAGTCAAATACTACAAAATGTGTGCGTAAGATGAAAACAAAGAGGTCTTACCCATCTCTGGAGCCCACACCATCTCCTCATGCACCGTCTCCATCAGAGCGTTGACCATTGCTGAGTCCTTCAGCACCGCGTACACTCCCTTCATGTCTCCGCACATGAAGGTGTTGTGGACGGCCGTGTCCCTGCACCGGAGCTGGGGTGGAGGGGCCCTGACCTCCTGGAGCCGCCGCTGCTGCGGCCTGGGAGGAGGCCTCGGGGCTGGGGGCAGTGGGGCCCGGGTCAGGGCTCTCCTGTGAGCCAGCGCCCGTCGAGCATCCTCCCACTCCTGCAACTCCTGCTCCAGCCTCAGAGAGCGCAGTGACGTGGACGTGAACGGAAACGTGTTCCCTGACATAACACCTTAGTGTCAGCACAAGAGAAATTACTCACACAGCTTTGTAAAAGAACACAGGTTAGAAAAAAATAAATGGTTGAGTTTGATTTAGTTTTTGTTCTGAGCTTGAACTCCATAAATTAAATTGCCTAAAGCAATAAGGTCGCAGCCTAGACACGCTGGGTAGTGTTGTTTGCAGAAATGGTCGCCTACAACTGCTACTCACCTGGAGCTGCTGTAAGCCACAGGCGCCCAGGTAGAGGACAAGCAAAAACTTATATAACTGTAATAATCTGCTTCTCAACTCAAAGTTAAACCACCCAATGCAACGACCTCTCTCTCTGTGAGCTCAGTCACAAGATTGTTGCTCAAACACAACTTCAGCACTAGGTATTAATAGACCAGAATGCAAGCTGACACTTGACTTGTCCAGTATAACCACTAGATGGAGGCATTGGTCCAGCATGCAGCTGAACAAAACAGCCAAGAACACCAAAGAAACAAAGAAACGTCAAGATGTCAACATCCAAATTTTAGTCACAACTTTTAAAATGTGTCCTAAACAATAACAATATTTTGGTTTGCAACTTTTGTTTTTCAATAGGCAGACAATTATTTTTTTTAATGGTTATTTTTTTTAAATCAAGCCATTGATAGCTTCCTCATGATCTAAACACATGACGAGGACATTTGCACTGTGACATTTAATGTAATTTCCTATAAATCTGAAGTTTGGACATGCAGTGAGTCATCATGCAAACAATTTTTGCAAATGGACTGATGGAAAAAATATATTCTATGGACAGTTTTTCACTGTTTACATTACTTACAGATTATGTCAAGTTGCTTTCTTGTTGTAAAAATGCAAAAAAAAAACAACGAAAAAAATTGATAAGAAAAAGATCAGAATGGGTTTTTTGAACAGAAACACTTAACTGTTTCTGACAAATCTAACAGATAAAAAAGCAAAACAATCCAATTATAAAGTCCATTTGTTGCTAATCACAATTAAAAATATATATATTTCCAGGTTTTCTCATCCACGTTAGCTTCGACGTTGATTTTAATATTTCAATTTGCTGTCAGTACTTCTATTGCGTAATATTTAATGTCATAATCCTGGTTATAGTTAACATACGAGACCAGGAAACGCACAAAACAAACATGCTAGCTAGCTAGCTTAAACGCGGCGACGGACGCGCTGAGGAGTGAATCATCTCGCTCCGCTTCGACGCTCTTCGTGTTAACGTGTCCTACGTCATCACGTCGCGTTTGAACGTAGCGGCGCGACAACGAGCAGCAGCCGAGAGGAAAAAAAAAAACTTTCTCGTATTCAGCTCGTGGCGTTTGTTTGTTTGTCAAAGTTAATAAAAAAAAAGAAAAGACAACTCATTATATTTGTACACGGCCGTTGAATGGCATCCGGCGACTTACTGAGCCTGATCAGAAACGGGTTTCATCGCGACATCCAATGACAGCGATGGTAAGTGAGCTAACCCAGCAACCGGTGAGCTAACGATGCTAACATCAAATGCTAATAACACACTCGTTTTTTTCGTGTAATAACGCTCAATTAGCATTGTCATGTTATGTACCCGGATGTTGGTTACACCCGCGTGCCGTCCCCTGTGTTACAGACGTGCAAACTAAACGGCCTGTTCAGCATCGGGGAGGACTTCGATGACGAGGTGACTCCCAGTAAAACACACACCTGGTTTCAGCCTGTTACTTCACTGTGACGGCCGCTCGGTCGGTAACACAACGACCGTCCGTCTGTCCCTCGTGTCTCACACTGTGCGCGTGTTCCCCAGGACCTGCTCGGGACAGACTGGGATGTCCGCCCGGCGTCTGGACCGACCGATGCGGCAGCTGCTGCTGGACCAACTGTTGCCATGGGCTTGAGGCAGCTCTCCTCCTCATCCTCCTCCTCACAGCATCCCCGTCCTCCCACGCTGAACAACACTAACCCGGCATCGCCTCGGAGCCATGCGACCGCTGGGGGGTCGCCGAAGCCCTGTGTGGCTCAGGACGATTTCGACGACTGGGACGTCGACCTGGCAGACCTGGACGAGTGTGACGGCCAGCTGGGTCAGCCGCTTCGACCTCCCGCTCCCACGCCACCTGCGCCCTCGGTCGAGCCTGCAACTTCGGCCAAAGCGCTCAGACCCCCGACCTGCGGGGGGATTCGGACACTACCTGGCGGGACGTCGAGGGAGCAGCTCGGCGCCGCACGCCAACCTGCTGCTCACGTGCAATTTCCAGTTCCCCGCCCCTCTTTCCCATCAGCCCCTCCACAGAGGCCGCAGGTTTTCCCCGGCTTCACCGCGACTTCTCCCGCCCAGAGCCCCATTTCCAGGACTATCATCAGGCCCCAGCCGCCACAGAGACAGTGGGCAACTCCTGGACCCTCCCCTCAGACTCGTGGCCTCTTTGAGACAGTCTCCCCGGCACGTTCCCCTTCCCCCTCCTCCTCCTCCTCTATGAGCCCTTATCCCCTTCACACACCGGTCCTCACCAACCGCCTGGTCCAGCTGGTGTCCGCCTCCTGTCGGCTTCCCAAGAGGCCTCGCTCGGAGCCTCAAAGGTCCAGGACACGACGGTTCCCCGGCCCCGCCGGATTCCTGCCACAGCAGGTTAGTGCCACCTGGCCGTGGTTCTCTTCCTCTGCCGTGCATCTGAAACTCTTACATCTGTTTGTGTCTTCCTGGTTGCAGACAATAATGTTGTGGCGTGCCATGTGATGTTTCGACTGCTCTCTCTCTCTCTCTCTTTCAGCCGCAGAGTGAGAGCCTGGACGACGTGGTGGTTTCTGTCCCTCACATTCCTGCTCACGGTGCCGTGGCTCGGTCGCCAAGCCAGGTAATAAATCCACTGACAGAGAAGAGGGGGAAAAAAAAATCACTTTTAATCATTGTTTGTTTTATTAAACGTCAGAATATAGCGGCATAAATATCCCAAAACCTTAACCGACATAATCCTGTGTCTGACGAAATGCTCATTTCCACCCTGATGAAACCAGTGTCTTATTGCTGTTTCTTCTAATTGGCTAATAAATTATGAAATGTTTTTTCTTCTTGTGACAGACATGTCACAAGAAAACGTAGAATTTCTACGCAATGCTTCGGTAAAACCCGCGTAGAAATTTCCACACTTTCCTTTTCTTCTCTGAAACAAAAGTCACTTATTTCGTGTTTAAAAAAAAAAATCTACAATTAGAACAAGTTCCCATGTGGAGCAGAGGAGTGGGGATGACACCATGGCTCTCTCCTCCTCCGCCTCTCGCCCAGTGCATGCTGGGATATAATTGGATGTTTTGACGACAAGTGAAACAGGAAAAAGACCTTGTATTTTGTGCTTTTGATTGTTTACATGACTATTTTAGTTTTAGCTTTCAAACAAAGTCTTATAAAAACACCTCTGGATTTTATTATTCCATAATAACAACAATGCTGTGATATTTCTGACATGACGTGTGAAGACGTGTTTAGGTTTAGTTTTTCTTTTTGAGCGTTTGAGCAGCCGTAGGATGATGATTTTGATCGCATCAGAAATAAATGTTTTGACAGGAATGAGTTAAAAAGGTTTGTACGTGCACACTGAGCAGCGCGAGGTCTTTAATAAACCACAAGGACTACAAGTCTAGAGTCATGTCAGCAACCTAACCCCTTTATTTTCTGGGGGTGACTCAACTGTTCCATCTGATTTTTAAAGGCTTCCGCCTCACAAAATGAGGAAGACGAGTTCAGAGGCGGAGCTTGGGAAGCGATGAAGGCAGAGATGGGATTGGATGAGAGGAACCCGTCGTGCTTCCTGCGGTCCTACAGTGTGGTCATGGTGCTTCGGAAGGTGATTTGCTCTTCACACGCTTTCCCCCCTGTTCAGTTACCTAAAACACAAACCACCCTAGAACAGTCTTTACTCCAACACTGTAAATGTGTTTGCTGATATTTAGGTCAAGCAGTTTATTTCATTATTCCTCCTTCGATCATAACAGACTGTGTGTCGCTGCTGGAAGTCTGCCGGCGTAATCAGGACAAATGTCTCCCTGCGCCGGAGCTGTTGTGTAATTATGAACAGTACGATCACTCATCAATCACTCTAATGGAGACTCCTTCTGTGCGCCGGCCTCTGTGGAATAACTCACCAGTGTTCTTGAGCGGCGGTGGCGGCGGCAGCAGCAGTGAGGGGCTCACACGTGTTGTCTCCGGCTTCATTGACATGCACAGAGTCACCGGCAGGACTCGGGCCGAGCTCAGTCGGGTTTAAGCTGTTTACACAAAATAAAAAATAAACACGCAGCCCTTCCCTGCTTCTGTTGACTGAACAATAATATGCCATGTCCAAGAGGGAGAAAAATGATCCCGACAGCAAATAACTGCTCACTACTGCTTGTTTTATTGACAGAAACTAAATCTCCAAACACACAGTCTGACATTTGTCCTGATGACGAGAACAGAAAGTGAGACGGGGAAGATTTAAGGCTTAAAGGTGATTAGATTATTTAATAGATTAAAGTATAAGGACAGAGATTAAATATATTTCATAAATAAAATTGAAGTCGTTTGTGTTGCTGTTCAACACCGTTCATACGATCACCAGATTTGACCAAAACAAAGAATTTTAATTAAAATAGTAATTGAAACATTTAAGTTACAGAACCAAGTTAAAAAAAGCATTGAAACTTGTGTCAAGAAGCCAGTCTATTAGTTATTGATTGTGTGTGTGTGTGTGTGTGTGTGTGTGTGTGTGTGTGTGTGTGTGTGTGTGTGTGTGTGTGTGTGTGTGTGTGTGTGTGTGTGTGTGTGTGTGTGTGTGTGTGTGTGTGTGTGTGTGTGTGTGTGTGTGTGTGTGTGTGTGTGTGTGTGTGTGTGTGTGTTGTTCTCTCTCCTCAACGTAGGCAGCACTGAAACAGCTTACAAAAAACAAAGTGCCCAACATGGCTGTGGTTCTGAAGAGCATCATCCACACCCACGCTGACGCCAAGGCTGTGTTTAAAGACCCCACAGGTACTGTAAACACACGAACACACACAGCTAACATGTGTACACATTTGCAAATAAGGGGCAGAAAATAAACGATCTTGTCGCTGGCGAAGAAACGCCCCTGGCTCCAAATAAACTGTGAACTGTTGGAGAGAAAATAAACGTGTTAAGTGTTTGTGAATAACAAAGTGTGTGTGTGCGCGTGCGTGCGTGCGAGAGCAAGAGAGAAGTGATGGAGAAGCTGTGAGACGTTTGCGTCAGATATGAGCAGAGTTCACACACGCACACACACATATCTATATACAGTATCCATCCATTCCAGATAACATCTATCCTGCTTCTCCGTCTTCTTTACCCTTTTTCCGCCTGACCCTCAGCTCACTCTGCCTGTTGCCATGGCCCCCAGATTACCAACACTCAGGTGTGGATGTTTTACTCCACACCGGATTTAAGTGCTTAATACTGATTCAATTGCAGTAGATTGGCATCAGTGGTGGGTGGGCGGGTATTAAGTGCTTCTGACACCACGAGGGAGCGTGTCTGTTAGTAATGTGCCTCCCACCCACCTGTCGAGAGGCTTGCAACTTTTTTCCAGACGGTTATCAGGCCTGTGGCTGATTATACAGCTGAGAAGATTATCAGGTTAGTCGAGCTACAAGAACTCGACTGACGACCATTTTGATATGTTCGGTTAATCCTGTAAGTCATCGATAAAGCAAGAACGCAGAGGATCGAAAATGAAACATGTTTATTAGAGGGGCCGATATCGTTATAAGGTATTAGGGCGGTAACTTACGATTATTTTCATAATCGATCAATCTGTTGATTATTTTCTCAGTTAATCGATTAGTAGTTTGGTTCATTAAATATCATAAAATTGTGAAAAATGTCGATTGTGTTTCCCAAATCCCTAAATGATGTTTTGTTTTGTCCAGACGCCAAAGATACTTAGTTTACTGTAACAGAGGAGCAAAGAAACCAGGAAATATTCACATTTAAGAAGCTGAAATCAGAGAATTCTGACTTTTTTTTTTTTACCATAAAAACTACTTGAACTACTACTTGAATCGATTACCAAAAGAGTTGGTGATTAATTTAGTAGTCAACTACTAATCGATTAACTGTTGCAGCTCAAATATATATATATATATATATATATATATATATATATATATATATATATATATATATATATATATATTTAAGTGTTGACACGGATATGTCTCGTATATATATTATCGGCCAATTCATATATTGGTCAGGCTCTAATCATTATTGTTTTTGGAACAGATTTTATTCTCAGTCCCATTCTTTTTTCAACACATGCAAAAAAAATTGCAGACTTGAGTCGTTTCTACACATTTACAAACTTTACATTCCTTACGCTGATTTTTAAGATGTTTACAAAGGTCGGTTAACGACTACAAACTCAATATTTTGTGAACTTTGATGCACAAAATCTCATTGACCCTAATTCGAGCCCAGAGGAGAGCAGGGCGAAGAGAAGCTGAGGGGTCTTCAATAACATAACGTTTTTTTTTTTATAAAGATAATCAACATGAGGCGGTTAATTTGTGATATTGTGGGGCTGCCAGGAATGATGATAAATATTGGAAACACTGAGCAGTGTAAAAAAATATTTACGATTCTTCACAAGCCTCTGGTGGGCCGCCGCCTCCTCTACAGTCGCTGCACATTTTCAATCTTTTATAGCTGATATGAAAAATATGTGACTAAACAGCTGCTTATTATCACATTTGGCAGTTGCCGAGCAACATTAGCATTTATTTGGGGTATGGAGCGCTGGTGTGTGTTAGTTTACACCAACGGCTGCCTCCTGTTCGAGGGCGAGCTCGAAACCAAAACAGAGAAGTTATGAAGTTATGGACTGTGAAAACCAAATGAGTCCGAAAGACTCTCAAACGCCCCCGAGGGGGGAAAACTGCAGAGTGGAGTGATTTTTATCTGTGGGTTCGTTACCTTTTCACGTTGCATCTCGTCATTTGTTTTCATCGTGACATGAAAGTATTGATTACTTATTTGTGGTCGATGTTCTCAATGTGTTTGACTGAAGGGGAGATTCAGGGAACGGTGCACCGGCGTCTCCTGGAGGACCGAGCGGAGGAGCTGAAGGTCGGAGCCGTTCTGCTGCTCAAACAAGTAAAACTAATCTCTTTTTTTTTTTTCACTCGCCATGGTCACTGAGGTCAAGGACCTCGTTGTTTTTTTCTCCAGTTCATCGGAACCCTCTGTCTTTGCTTGTGAACAGGTGGGCGTGTTCTCCCCCTCCCATCGTAACCATTACCTGAACGTGACGCCGAACAACCTGCTGAGGATCTACACCTCAAACGGAGTGTGCCTGTCCTCCACCCAGCTCCCCCCGCTGGTCCTGGTGAGCGGCTGCAAAAAAACTATACCACAATACCGAATCCCAACAAATATTAAATCTGTCATCCAGAATGTTTCTGTCAACCTGTTCCCTCAAAGTAATTTTTCTCTCTATTCAGGAACCAATGTCGCAATCACCCGCTCAGCCGCCCGCCGTCCACCGGGAGCCGGTGTCTCGGATGCATCTGGTGTTTGACGAGGAGGATGACGAGGGACAGGAGGAGGAAGGATGCGCAGAGCTCGTCAAAGACCCCCGAGAGCCTGCCGGGCCTCCAGCACCGCAGGGCACAGGCTGGGATGCAGGTGGGGGCCCTCATCATAAATTACACTTGTGGTGACGGGGAGAAAAAGATTCATCCAAATTTCAGAAATGTCTTGAGACATAAACATTTGACTTTCAGGTCCCAAATCCAATCTGACTGTAGTAAAAACAACGACAACAGAAACTTTTTATTCTGATTAATCTTGTTTTCTTTTTATTATTCAGTCATAAAGATGTGATGATTCACAACACAAGAGAGCAATGCTGGTGTTTGAGATTAAAATAGATTACATGATTACAACAGATTGAAAAAATTAAAATAAATCCAGAAATCATAACAGGATACCTCGTCCCCCTAAACTACACTTGATTAATGTTGTAAAAATTACACATACAACATTTCCAGCCAATAACCTCTCTCCCCTCAGCCCTGTCTGCTCCAAAATGTCTGACATCATCCTTTACTTTCACATCTTTCCATGACAAAGTGTCATCAACCCTTGTTGCACTTGAAGAGGAGTGAATGTGATGTGATTCTTTCCTTCTCTCTCCTCGTGTCTGTTCTCCGTCCGTTGTGCAGATGACGACCTCGACGAGCTGCTGGGCGAGTTACCTGAGGACACCTACAGCCTCTGATGTAACTTCACATCTGCAGAAATACATACTCAGTCTCCACAAACCTTATTTCTTTTCCTGACATCGCCTCTTGAAAATCATAGCTGTCTGACCACAGACGAACCCGAGATATAAAATATTTATACGTCTACTGTGTTCAGTACAGTAAAAAAAAAATGACCAGAGGACAGTCTGGAGTTCATTTGTAGTTTCGTGTCTCGTTGTTTTGCATCATCGTCGATGATTGATGTGTCAGAAGAAGCCAACAACACGCTCATTAATTAATTACAAACCTTCAGAAATCAACCCGCTTTGATTTCGGCTCCACTTCTTACAGTCTCCAGAAGACTATAATTATAATTAGAGATTGTGTGTGTGTGTGTGTGTGTGTGTGTGTGTGTGTGTGTGTGTGTGTGTGTGTGTGTGTGTGTGTGTGTGTGTGTGTGTGTGTGTGTGTGTGTGTGTGTGTGTGTGTGTGTGTGTGTGTGTGTGTGTGTGTGTGTGTGTGTGTGTGTGTGTGTGTGTGCGTGCGTGTGTGCGTGTGCGTGCGCGAGGGCGCAGCATTGATTTACAAATTATGCATAATGAAAGCAAAGTGCAGCTTTTTGGAAAATTTATCTGGTGCATTTAGTTTTTTTGTCCTCGTCCTTCCTTTTCAGCTGTGTCCGTTTATCAGAGCTCTTCAGTGCAGAGGATAATCTGACCCGGCCTGTTACCGTATCTGAGGTTTCCTGGCAGCGAAGTAATCGCACAGTCCCGTGTTGATTTTTTACTCGTGGACCACAGAGACTCTTCAGCTCTGCCGGAATCAGGGCGGAGTCGCACTGTGACTAACGGGGGCTCTTTACGGTGGCTTTCCTTACAGGATCCAGACTCTCCTCCACTACCCCTGCCCCAGAAAGAACGACGTTACGGATTCAGGTTAATCCTCGGCCCCGTTGTCGTTTTGTCTGTGATGCTGCTGCTGCAGACATTTCCTGGCTTGTGTTCAGAAGAGACAGAGGGAGAAGGGGACGGAGGGGGGATGATGAAATAGGATGTTTGTAGTCATCCCAAACACTTCTGGCTTTCCCGTCTTAGCTGTGTGACTGAGATAAGTTCACAGCAGAGTCGGCACGTATTTGCTGCTTTGACTCAAAACCTATGCACAATTGATCTTAAATAAGACGATGACGATGGCTGTGAGGGTGAAGTTCTGTCGCGTGAAGTTCTGTCGCGTAGCTTTAACTTGGGGGCATTTTACATCCATGTGTAGGAACTTCTCCTGTCCTGCTCTCGCTTCAAACAATTGGGAGAGATGTACGCAAAGGGGAACACTTCCAAACAGTTAAACTGCTCACAACGGGTGTCAGTGCCGAGCTCTTTTACCTGTGATGACGGGTCACAAGAAGATAAAGTAAGAAACCACCGTCGTACATTTCTAGTGTTGTGTACTGCAGAGTATCATATCACCAGCAGGGGGGAGCATTTAACACCCTCCCATGACGATTCAGGTCCTTGTGGACATCATTAGTCAAGTTCATAGCTTTATGGGAGCGTAGATATCCAACACCCAGTAAAGAGTCAAGATGATAAAAATCCTAATTGAAGGGGAACTTACTGTGTGTGTCTGTATGTATGCGCGCCCCTTCCCTTATCTGCACGTCTTCCAATTAAGACCTCCACAAAAAGGGGGAGGCTCGCTTCCAAAAAAAAGTCTGCAGCGATTGCTCCCCAATCTGGAATAATTTGCCCTTCGACTTCAAGCGCCTCTCGCCCGTGGTAATAACCGAGTGTGTGCCCAGTCTGTATCCAAATCTGGCACTAACACATCCTAATTATCTCCGGGTAACTGCATATTATTTTTTTCATAATCCATTAGGATAGTCGGGGAGTGTAATTACTCGGTACGAGAAGTGCCTTCTGACCGACAAAAAAATAAATTACCTTTTTTTTTTTTAAAGAAAAGGATCCTTATCTATGGTTTACTCTGGTCCCAGGAGAAGAAAAAGAACTTTCTCATCTTTGATGTAAAGTACTGTTAACTCTCTGAGATTTGAGAAGCCCTGAAATATCCAACAGGCATCTTTTTTAATAAGTTCTTCTGTCTCCGGTGGATCGACGGTGACTCACACTGGTTTTTGGAAAATTGGAATTTTGCTACAGTACGAGCTGAGACGGAACAGAAAGATGTGGCCTGTTCACGACAAATGACATCAGTGAACATGGGACTTTCCACTGGTCATGTCATTGATACCAATGACTGTTAAATTCATCCGTCTGACAATATTGGATCAAAAATTAGAGAAATGTCTCAAAAATGTGAACTTTCGGACTCATCTCATCTTAAATCACTGTGAGTCTTTGTTCCACATCTTCTCTTCTCTGCAGTTAGTTTTGCAATTTTTTTTTCTGCAATTTTGCTTAAAATATGTAAATT
Organism: Scophthalmus maximus; assembly: GCF_022379125.1. Taxonomy (NCBI): domain Eukaryota; kingdom Metazoa; phylum Chordata; class Actinopteri; order Pleuronectiformes; family Scophthalmidae; genus Scophthalmus; species Scophthalmus maximus. The sequence continues at coordinate 18,185,415 of NC_061531.1, read as the reverse complement.
ACAAACATGTATAATTTGTACATCATACCTATATGATCTATGTTTACAATGGAAAAATGTCTCCAAGGTAAAAGGAAAAAAATAGGGATATTTGAACTACTGTTCCATGATGGTACAACACATTTCATAGTACAGAACATGATTTATGATTGAAAGCACAACAATAGCTTGTAAATGGATCTGCTGTTTTCAAGGAATTATCTTTTGGAATTTTATTTTGTATTTTTATTTTCCTATAGTACGTTAAATACTGTATGTTTATGTATGACTACAGGTTGCCGACATGTTAGAGGAAGAAACTGAAGAAATGAGGAACGTTTGCAAATCCAGATGCTTCTTCCGAAACAGAGCAGGATGGTCCCCTGGCTGAATTATTAAGTATGAGCGCAATGTAAATATAATACAATGTGGCCTTCACAGTCATCAGATGTCAACCTGACTGACCTTTTTGGCGGGTGACGTGTCGCATTGCCCTTCCTGAAAACACAGATTATTGTATATCATTTGGGAGATTTGTGTTCATCCATCTAGTCGAGTTTTCAGGTGGCAGCATTTTCCAACGATACTTTTAAATTGTGTTTCCTTTAACTTGGCACTCGTCCATATGCAAACCTTTTGCCGTGTGACACCTAAACTGTATGACTGATCATCAGCCATCCAGAATAATCCCAAGTCAAGAAGGCAAATGTACATCTTCATCCACTGATGGAGAGAATAAAGCTCATATTTCATAAATGTTGCACTAAGCTTTGCAAGTGTTAACGCCTCGCAAATGAATAAAGGGAAGAATATGGTTGAGGCTAACAAGGGCTCACGACATTAATAATACTGTGGATGGAAAGTTGGCTGGATGCATGAAGCCGGATAAGATTTGCTAGAGCACAAAGCCCTTTATTTTCAACTCTGGAGACCCGTTAACTCCCTGTAACACTGCGCTCGTTACCTCGCTGGGAAAAAGGGGGGAGATTTGCTTAATTAAGTTGTTAAGAAACCGGCAAAAAAACCCTGCAGCTGTTTGAGACCACAGCAAATTTAATTTTGGAGACGCACCGTGATCTACTGACAGTGTGTGTGTGGGTAAGATACTGTTCCTTTCGACTTCACTCAATCTTTACTTTTAATAAGCTGTTCTGTGTTGTTGCAAATTGGTGAAATTAGCCCCCGAGTGCAAAGAGGTAGTCAGATATTCTATAAGATGCACATGATACATGCTGCTGGTGGACGACATCAAGGCTACGATCTCCAGAAGAAAATGAAGAGGAAGCATCATTACACATGTCTACTGTGAAAGCAATAATTGGTAAATGCTGCAGGTTAATCATAAACTGGTCATTAAAATACATTTTTGAGTGTTGTTATTCCTGGACTTTGAGAGCAGATGTGGTACAGTTTTGATATTCTTAACAATAAAAATATGATTTTATTGATTAAGATGCTTGTGAAATGTTGGAAGATCCTAGTTCCCACTTGTGAAGTCGGAATTAGGAGAACGTCGCATTCCAAGTGCTTTGTTGTCGGAACGAATTAAAAAAAAAGCTGAAACGGCTAATATAATAAGTTTACACCACAATAGCAGACTAATAAAATATAGTTCTATATCAAGTTAAATGTACATAGATTACAGATTAAAATGATGTACTCAAGCAACGGCTAATACTTGTTGAACTGTTAAAAATGAAGAATTAGCCACTTTGTAATTACAAGTTGAAGGGGCGTTCATGTGCAATTTTCAAGTCTGCAACTCGTAATTACCATAATTCCGACACCACATGAAGGCAGCATGAGTCTTCAACTATCAAATTAATTGGTTGGTTTATACATTTAAGCTTTGTGTGTTTAAAAAATGGACATTTACTATCAACATATGTCAGTAAGGGTTTAACATGGTGGCGTTATATTTGTCTTTCTACTTCCAACCAACTGACAACTATGGTCAAATATAAAAACACAAAAAAACAACTATGGTCAAATAAAAAAATGAAAAACGATGGCCAAATGAAAAACCCCAAACTATGGTCAAATAAAAAACAACTATGGTCAAATAAAAAATAAATAAACGATGGTCAAATGAAAAAAACAAGAAAAACAACTATGGTCAAATTCAAAACAACAACTTTGGTCAAATAAAAAATAAATAAACGATGGTCAAATGAAAAAAACAAGAAAAACAACTATGGTCAAATTAAAAACAAGTGGTCAAATAAAAACAAACAAAAACAACTATGGTTGAATAAAAAAAACAAAGATGGTCAAATGAAAAACAACAACAAAAAACAACTATGATCAAATACCCCCCCCCCCCACCTATGGTCAAATAAAAAAAACAAAACACCCCAACTTTGGTCAAATAAAAAAAACAAAAAAAACAACTATGGTCAAATGACGCCGTTTCCGGCCGCCATCTTGGTTGATTTCGGCCGTTTGAGAGACACCTGTCGATGGAAGGAGGAGGAGGAGGAGAAGTCCTCGAACGACTTCTTACACAAGGTGAAATGTCTGTTTGAGTGTTTTGTCCAACGCTACGTGGAGTGAAGGTGACAGACGACGACTGGAGGATTCGTTTTCGTTTGGAAGGAGGAGAAGAAGAGGAGGAGGATTGAAGCGACACTGACTCCACCAGGTGAGGAACCAAACGATTAACCGCCAACAAAACGTCCAGTCTCTCCCGACTCGACAGCTGCGTGGATAAGACTCATCAGAACTATTGAAAAGCCTAAAAAATAACATTACAACAGAAAGTAAGATATGAACTGTCGTTAATTATTACGTGTAAATCAGCTGTTGAGCAAGGAGCAGCTATAGCACACATGAACTAAAGCTAATTGACATTTATTATAATTTTCTTTGAATTATTGATCAATGTCTTGCCCTTTTTTTGCTGATGGATGATTCAGTAATAGGTCAGCGAATGATCCGCTAACACGTTGGGTCTTAAGATGTCTTTCATATTTTAAGAAAGGGCTGATATTCTAAACCATATTTCGGTTATCAATTTGCTGATTTGTGATTTTTTCCCGATTGATGAATTAACTGAACCGAAGCTCTAAATAGAATTGTAAGTAGTTACATTAAAACCATGTACTTCTTGAATTTATATCCTAATATTTTTTGTTATAATCTTAGAGGTATAAAGACATGGCAGTTTGATTTTGGCTTCCCATTCCTCCTTTTTAATCACTTAATTATGGCGTGTGTAAATGAGTGCGAGTAGAAAAACAACACGGCATCCTCAGTCATCCATTACTTTTAATTAACGCTTCTGTGTTTTCCCAAATTGCTGAAATGAGCCGAATTAAATGTCAATCATTTTAGAAAAAAAATTTCTTCCTCAGCCGGCAGTTCGGACTATTTTCCAAAAGTGAGCATGAATCTTCAGTCGACCTCTCGTCTGTACGACGACGTGACCCACTCTCGTTGTCTGTCATTTTCTTCTGCGTGTCCGTCTCTCGGTCTCATTCAGTGCAGTTCTTTGCCGAACGCGCTGACGTGACGACGTGATATGATTTATTGTTGAAGGTCGGGTCGACAAACCGCTACCCGGTCTCCATTCAGTCCAAATCCTCGACCCAGGTCTTGATTTATTCTCTCTTTTACCACCTAGCAGCCCTCACACCTTCTTTTTCTTCTCCCCCGCTTCCCCCTCGTACATCTTCCCACACTGGACTCTTGGTCTTGATTGATAACACAAAGATACTCACGTTATGTTCAACATTTCGTACTTGTGCCATTTGACTTTTTCCCCTTCAGTTTTCCCATCTTCTGTTTGTCCTCATCCCTCCCCTCGACCTACATGCCCCCCCCCCCCCCCCCCACGTCTCCACTTCTGCTTCACTTCCCATCACAAACCCTCTCATCCTTGACCAAGCAGCCTCCACTGTGTACCCCCCCCCCTCCCCACTATCTGTATCTGCGACAGCCTCCTGTTTTTGCATCCGTCCATCCATCACTCTGTTTTTGCGTTGACAAGATTTGGAAATATGAACGGCCGAAAGACAAATGAGGCAAGGTGGAGGAGGAGGAGGAGGAGGAGGAAGCCTGTTCAGTGAGAGACCTGGCTGTGGAGAGAGCAAGCGAGGAGAGTGTCGCCTACCCTCCTCCTCACCCCCTCCTCCCTCCCTCTACACTCTCTCGCCCCCTCCTCGCTCGCCCTCTCTGTGCGAGCATGTGTGTTGGTGTGTGTGCGACTCCCGTCTCTCCCGGCTCCGCCGTTGTCCACCGCCGCCACAGATGAGCCAGGAAGAGGAGGGAAAGCGGATGTATCTGGCCAGAGGAAAAGGAAAAACCGGAGGAGTTTGGGATTCGGCGTGCGAGACTCGCCAGCGGCTCTCATCATCAACTGCACGCTCTCTCTCTCTCTCTCCCCCCCCCTCTCCCCCCTTTCCCTCTCTCTCTCTTCTTCTGTGTGTGTCTCTCTCTCTGTCTTTCAACACGCACACTCTCAGACTCGCACACACACTCACGCTGGCTGGATGTCTCCTCGCTAGGCTGAACGAGAGAGAGGTGCTCAGGCTTGTCTTTAGTTGTGTGTGTGTGTGTGTGTGTGTGTGTGTGTGTGTGTGTGTGTGTGTTTGTGTGTGCGTGCGTGTGCGCGTGTGCGTGTGTTTGAATCGGAGAGATGAGTCGGGACGTTAAACACACAGAGGCATCTTTGATTGGCTCGCGGCTCAAGTGACTCTCACCTCCTCGCTCCGGGTGTCACAGAGGAATTACCTCCTGGATCTTTTTTTGTCAATGAAATTGAGCAGTCAGCGAGGGCGACGGGATGGTCCGGGGGGATGGGGGGGGGGCAGTTTGGGATTTGTTGATTGGCTACGTGTGTGAATGTGCCGTGTGGTGTGTGGTTCGAGCTGCCGGCAGTTTCAGTTAAGTCTCAGCTCAGGGGATTGATTGAAAGTGGAGGTGCAGAGGATGAAGATGCCCCGAAGGAACATCTTCATCCTCCGTCTCTTACTTTACGTGGCAGTTATTTGTCATTTATTTCTCTTTGCCTTCGTCTGTCGTGTTTTCTGTGACGGATTCTGCGGTCTGCCCCCCCCCCCCCCCCCCCCCCGTCCGTTTTCCGCTGTCTTATCGCGTGAATCTAAATCGCTTCCTCTCCGTCTGCGCAGGTGTGAGTGCACCTGAGGCTCTCTGGCCGAGGCGCTGGAGGGCTGACGATGGATCTGAAGGAGAGCCGTGGCAGTCAGGGCAGCCAGGAGAGCTCCAGCTTGCGGCCCACCTCCTGGCAGGCCTTCGCCCACGCCAGCACGCTGCACGGCCTGCGCTTCGTCTTCCCGTACGGTCCGCCCAGCGTGCGCCGCTTCCTCTGGGCCACGGCGCTGCTGGCCTGCGTGGGCCTGCTGGCCCTGGAGAGCGCCGAGCGCCTGGCCTACTTCCTCTCCTACCCGCACGTGACCAGCGTGGACGCCGTGGTGTCGGGCAGCCTGGTCTTCCCCGCCGTGACCGTGTGCAACCTCAACGCGCACCGCTTCGGCCGCCTGACGCGCAACGACCTCTACCACGCCGGGGAGCTCCTGGCGCTGCTGGACGTGCACCTGAAGATCCCGCAGCCGCACCTGGCCGAGCCCGACGTGCTGGCGTCGCTGCAGGAGAAGGCCAACTTCACCCAATACAAGCCCACGCCGTTCAGCATGAGGGAGTTCATGGAGCGGGTCGGCCACGACCTGGGGGAGATGATGCTCTACTGCCGCTACCAGGGCCAGGAGTGCGGCGCCGGCGACTTCAAAACCGTGAGTCCGCCGACGATGTCGCCGTCTTGTTAAAGGTCAAACCCTTGTTCGGGGGTTGGTCGCGGGCCCAGCGCCTCCGTTGCCTCGTGACACCCCCCCCCCCCCCCCCCCCCCCCCCGCGCCGTGGTGTAGAGGTGTTGCAGGCATTTCTCTATCCTCCTCTTCCTGCCGGTGAAATGACTTGATGTTTGCTGATAGCTGCTCCCTCTCCCTCCCACGCCGGTCGCGACTCTTGTTGTTTGGCTGCACAGATTGAATCTGGGCCTTTGTTCTGCTCGGCTGTAACCTCGTCGTTCCTCAGCCTTCACGTAATAAAACGGTGTTCACTGGCACGTGCGGCCGTGCAACAGGTGGGGAGCGTTTTTTTTTTTCAGTCGCTGGAGGAAAGTAATTGTTTCGTCTCGGGCCACAGTAAAGTACATTCAACCCCGATTCCCTCTGCCGCTTTCTTTACTTTACTTCCTGCAGCCAAGCTCTTCTCTTTCTCCATCCCACTGCAAATCAAATTGTGTACCCGCTGGTTTCTATGGCGAAAACAAATGCACAATTCTTTGCATGTTTGCTGCCGTTCATTACTTGAAATGTGGCCTATTTCGGCTCACACTGTGGGGAATGTCTGACCTTGTGAATGAATGACCTGACGTCTGCTCCGTTTGTTTCCTCGGTGACAAACAGAATGTCAAGGAAGATGCTTTTTATCGTCTTCCGAGATAACTCTGCAAGTCGTCGCCAAGCGTTTCGTTGCTGGTGTTTTCGATGGATTCGCAAGGTTTCAGCTGCTGAGTGCTGCTAAAGATGAGCTCATCACGCTGAACACCAGGTCTGCATGACAGTTGTTGGCGACGCGTTGTTGTTGCTGCCTATAATAACAGTAATAATGTAACTATGACTAAAATTGGGGGTTGATGTAATTGTATCGAATCCAAATCTTGTCACGTCCCATCTTCACTCTGAACTTTCCACATTTACGAGCAGCAAAAGTTACGACTAAACCGCAAAGATTAGATTTAGACCTGTAGTCGTCACCGTTTGTTGAAGTATTTATGCATTCGGTCAATTTTTTAAAGCCTTATATTTCACGAGCTACATTTATTCAAATACTGGAAAGTCCTGAGTCCCACAACCGTGAAGTGGATGAGCTCAAAAATATCAATATTATGTGACTGGGAGCATAGATTACTGTGGAGCTGTAAACTGGAGTTACAGTGAGAGTTACAGTAAGGGCAGGGTGGGGTTGACCTTTCAGTTGACCTTTTTGGTGCGTCAGGTGATTTACAATATGTTTTATTAGAGATTATTCAGGTGACGTCTATTCCTACTTCTCCTTAGCCGATTCATCGTTTGATCTATGAAATGTCGTAAAATATTTAAACAATATTCAAATGTCATGTTTTACCTTGAAAAAAAGGATATTAGTAGTGATGAGTCATCAGAACAGTTGGTTATTTTTCTGTCGTTTAACGAAGTGCTTATTGGACCTAACGTTTCGTCTATAGTGCCCCATCGTATTGGATCTGGGTGTTTTTCTTTAGAAGGAACTGGAAGACACATCCAGATTGGAACTACCAATCGCAGTGCAACGCCAACTAGGACAAAAATATCCCACACAACGACACAAGTTTGATGATGGGTAGACTTGAGAGGAATCCAGTGGCTTCCTGGTACATTAGAGAAACACACATTCAGGTTTCTTCCACTCGGTTTCAGTGAGCGTTTCCCTGTTTCCTCTCATCACATGGGTCTTGTAGAGCAGAACTGTCTCACAGTATCATGGCGAAGGGTAGTGTAATGGCCAGCGGTCGACCGACTTTCTATTTAAAGCCCCGGACGCCGACTCCAGCTGGTCCAGATCCTTATCGACGAGATGTTCTTCTCGTTTGTCCGCCTGGAAACTGACCAGCGACGCGCGACGTAAAGGCCCCCCCCCCCCCCCCCCCCCCCCCCCCCCCCCCGTCCGCCCGCCTCTCCGGGAATCTGATGCGCCGTGATGAGCTCTTCAGTCGTCGGCCATTAACGATGGAGAGCATCGATACTGTTAATGTGCCTCGGTTGTGTGTTAAGACATTGAAGCTCCTTTGTCTGCCCGATTGGCTCGTGCTTCACCCTGAGAGATGCTCGATGCACCGAAGCTAATTGGAAACACGACAGTGGTGGATTACACGTTCGGGCCGCAGTGGTCTTCTGTTCGCGCCTCCCGCTGCAGCTCTGGTCCACGTTGCCACGGCGAAGCTACGAGGGAGCTGCTCCCCGCTCGTGTCTTCTCTGGGTCAACATGTGATTTTATTTCCCCCTGTGTTGAATCCTCGGGGAGTTGACGCCAAAGCTTTTCTCCACTTCTCCACGGAGTCTCAGTGTGACTCCCCTTAGTAACCGTCCTGCACGTTTCCTGACACACGCCTTTGACCCGGAGCTGAGTTCAAAGATAATCATGTTGACAGGGAGGCTACTAGAAGGCACCGTCATCCTCGTTGCCCTCTGCCTGTTGCTGCTGCCGAGCTCCTCTCGACTTCTCCCCTCTCCTCCCTGGACGACTCGCTCTGTCTCTCCTCTCTCCGTCACTGCAGCGACAGACGCACCTCTCCGCCGCCTTCTGTGAGGAAACGGGGGGCGGGGGGGACGAGTTCCCAACCCAAAAATAGAAAGCTGCTTGCATGGATGCACTTCGACACATGCACGGAGATAAACACATAACGTAGACGCACTGATATCTATGTATACATGACGACGCACGCACGCACGCACGCGCGCACACACACATATGCACATATGCACATACGCAAGCACGCACACGGGCAGAGGGGCGACATCACCATGACACTCCGGGGACCCGAGTCAGCGTTTGAGTGACATTGTGATGAACGGCCGCGGGGAGGATCGTGGGGTTGTGAGAGTCGCTGTGATGGAACTGGAGCAGAGCTCTGCACAAAAGGGAGAAAAAAAAAGAAAGAAGAGAGAGATAAATGGCATCAGCGTGCACATCTCCACCTCGTACGCTTCGTGCTGTGTGGTCTCCTCAGATGTGCACACGGCTCGTCTTGTTGATACGAGAGCAATCTTTGGCAACAGCCTCCACCTCAACCTGATTTGTCCCTAATGAGCAAAGAGTGCTTATTAAAGATGAATCAGGTGGGGGGGGGTTAGAGATTCTCTGAAACGGCTTCATCTGTGGATCAACGCTTCTCACTGAACAATGTACACAATGTACACATCTGGGCCAAACAAATAACAAGAAATATATAATATATATATATATATTTTTGTGCACAGAGAAGCAACAAGTTTGTTTACAAAAATCATATTTTGTCGTGACGTTGCAGTTGCACAACGCTGGAGTCAAACTGGAGCGACTGAGGTGAGAGAGGTAGAGCAGGTGAAGATTAGTGGGTGACACCACTGACTGTGGTACAGAAGACGGGAGGTTTGATTCCCGGTCATGGCCCTTTAGTCAATTATTAGCGATGCACCGAAAAAGAAAATTGTTGGCCCTCACCGAGCAAAATGAAACACTTGGCCGAAAACCCAATAACCGAATAGTTTTTGTTTTGTTTTTACTTTTTGCAGTTTTTCATTTTTTGCCAAATTTTTCAACGTTGCATAAATTTGCCTCAATGTGCATTTTACATTTTTGTCTTGATTTTCAAGTAAAATAAAGCAACTGAAAAAAGTACTATTTATAAATATTTATATTTACATTCCAGCAGACATTATACCAGCAAAGCACAATATAAATAAATAATGACAAAATAAATTACTTGCGTCCGGTTCCGGCTGCATTATCACACGGCTGAATATTTGTACCCCTGTGGTGAAATATTGCTATTTTAAGAAGGATGTGCGCCGTGGTCAGTTTTGAATAGATCGTGTGTGTGCATGAGAATTAATGGACTCAACCGTCTCGCCCGTGCTTTGTTTTGCCGCGCGCGCGATTGCAAACCGCGTGTCAGGCGCTGATCGATCACGCTCACAAGCCACATCGGTGTCGGCCGGAGTGAATTAGCGCCGTTCGCTCGCTGCACTGCTTCCTCTGTATAGACGTGATACCCGCAGCACTGCAGGCCAGAGAGAGGACCCTATCGCCCATCACACGCCTTAATGTGGAACCTGATAGCAGCCAGACCCTGAGCTCTTCATCACGCAGACACTAATTATCCTCTCGTCTGTTCCTCCTCTCACCACGGCCCCTTCGCTGGATGAGCTCTGCCAACGTAGCGGCGCCGGCTGTTTACAGCCTGGGCAATTAGCCGTCTACACGCAACCCGTGGCCTTATCGCCTCGCGCGGCCATTATCTTTTTTTTGGGGGGGGGGGGGCCCGGCTCTCGCTCCGGCGCCGGCTCTACGACAGAACTCCCGTCAGTCACGCGCCGGCGGAGGGTTGTGTGCTTTTCTCATCTGTCCTCCCACTACCACGGCCCGGGGAGAGGCTGCGTTTCATCATCTCCACATTCATTTTCCCAAACAATCTGAAAGCTTCAAAACGCTTGACATTAGTGGACGTAGCGTATGAATCAATAATGTGCCATTACCGTGGCATTTTTACATTGCCGGCGGGCGTTGTGTCCCGAGTCTCTTTAAAGGGCATGGGGAGTGCCACCGCCACCCATGACCTCACCGCTCTAATACCCCCCCCCCTCCCTTCCCCTCGGAGACGCAGAGGAAACCTGTTCTAGTTAACCAGTGTGGAAGAAGAGCTGGAGCGCAGCCACAGACCCGACAGCTCTGTGTGTGTGTGTGTGTGTGTGTGTGTGTGTGTGTGTGTGTGTGTGTGTGTGTGTGTGTGTGTGTGTGTGTGTGTGTGTGTGTGTGTGTGTGTGTGTGTGTGTGTGTGTGTGTGTGTGTGTGTGTGTGTGTGTGTGTGTGTGTGTGTGTGTGTGTGTGTGTTTGTGTGTGTTGAGGCGTACGGCAGCAGGGTTTTTACTTCTCCTCAAACAACTGCTCCTGATTGTGGGAGCTGCACTGTGACAGTTTGGGGTTTTGTGATTAATTAGACGATTAAATGAGTAATTTCGTTTTTTCCTTTTTTTCGCCTCCGACAAAAAAAAAAAAAAGTATGAAAGTTTTGCAAGCTGAGTTTTTAATTATGAGAAGGTTTCACAAATGTTTTTTTTCTTCTTTTCTTCCCCTGTTGCCGCAGCACCGTGGTCTGTTGCGAGGTTACAGCGAACACAAAGGTTTATTTATTGATACCCTGACCTCTTCTTCTTCTTCTTCAGGTGTTTTGTTAACTTAATGAGCTCTTTTGCCGTTCTGTAATCATTGTAATGAGGATGTGCTTTGAATAAAACGGAGCCTGGAAGGTGACATGGCCGTAATTTTCCCGCAAGTGCGGAGTGAATTAGTAAAACATACAGTATGTACTGAATGCATATTAACCTCTTTTATATCTATTAGTTATAACCTGATGATGGCTTTTGACTTCCCCACAATACTGCTCTTCCTGTTGCTCTCTTGTTCCCCGCCATGTCTCCGTCTTCTTCTTCTCCCCCCCCGTCTCCATAATTCACCAGCGGGTCTGAGCCTCAAACCAGGTGTTGAGAAAGCATCCGATGCTCTTTTCGTAAACGGGCCGACGGCTTCTCCGCTGACTCTCCCCCGGTCCTTCTCCTCCACCCGTCTGTCTCGCTGTAATCTGGGTGAAGCTGAGCTCGTTTGATCCCCGTGTTCAGCCTCCCGGGCCCGTTTGCCGGGACAAAGCGGTGTCAGCCGCCGCGATTGGAAGAGGGGCCGCCGCTTTGAAGGGATCTCTTGATCCGTCGAGTCCCACTGTTCTTTTCCCCGTGAGGGCAAAAGCACAATTATAGCGAATGTACGAAAGCACTTGATGCCACTTGCGCGTCTCCTCTGCTGCGACAGCTCACACATTATGACTTTTCGAATCTTTTTACCGAACATCCCACGTGACTCGCACAAGGCCGGTTGGAGACGGACAGATCTCAGCGGTGGTCGGATTTGCGGCCGCATCAACCCGACCCTTGTGACCTCGCGCATGACAGGCCGGCGCGAGCCTCCGTGGATTCACCGGCACTCGGGAGCTTCATCCTGTGAATTACACGCAAATGAGCAGCCTGACATCGGCGCAAACAAAACCTGTTAACTTGTTTATTCTGTTCACACTTTCCTCTCTTGTTACCTCCAGTTCCTCTTTTCAGTCTCTCTCTCGGTCTAATAATATCTTGTTAAGCTTGGTGTCAGCGCTGCCGTCTTCACTTTCGCTCCTCGGCAATCGACACTTAGTTCTGCTTTGGCAGTTGCCGCCTCGGTTTCCCTCGCCATCCATTATTCAGGGGAACGTTTGCTTGGATGTCCTCGGATCCGCATCCAAACTCCAGTCTGCCAAACCGCACGCGGCACCGCTGGGCGACGGGTACCATTAGTTACCGTCTCCATCATGTCACGCTGCCACAGCGCTCCCCGCACCGCTGGCGGTCGATCCGGGGGCCCGGTTGTTTGGTGACGAGACGAGCGCGGCCCCGCGAAGCGGACGTGCCGGCTCATTGTCGGCAGTCAGGTCGCCGGTGGTTGTTGCGTTTTTGACTCGTGATGAAAATGTACTGACAGCAGGCGGGCGGCAGAGGCGGAGGATGCTGTGCGTGAGGAAGACTGACTGACTGACTGGCAGGCGTGGATTTAGACGTGTGTTAATATCACAGTGGGCTGAAGGGAGGTCGCTGACACCGTAAGTGGTGCCGACCTCACGTCCGGCTGAAGTGTGTGTGTGTGTGTGTGTGTGTGTGTGTGTGTGTGTGTGTGTGTGTGTGTGTGTGTGTGTGTGTGTGTGTGTGTGTGTGTGTGTGTGTGTGTGTGTGTGTGTGTGTGTGTGTGTGTGTGTGTGTGTGTGTGTGTGTGTGTGTGTGTGTGTGTGTGTGTGTGTGTGTGTGTGTGTGTGTGTGTGTAAACTTTCCCCTCAGTCATTACGGTGGACGTCAGCCATGTCCTCCTCCTCCGCTCTCTCATGGGTCATGAGCTAAATCTCAGTAAAGCTCATCAGGTTTATTGACGCACTAATTTGCACCAATTCTCTGCCAAACCATCCGAGAGCCTCCCCGCGAAGTCGATCAGGGAGCGAGACAGAAAGTCCTGAGTGCTGCCTTTGGTTATGTTTATTAAAATGTGTGCACATGAATTATTGTGTCGCCTCCGTGTACATTTCACGCCTTCGTCCGCGACACGAGTCGCCGTCCAACTGATGAACATGCTTCACCATAAAGAGTGCGATATAATAGCATAATGAAATAAACTCTGGAGCATGATATGAAATAATAAACTCTACGCCATGATATTGCACAGCCCTTTGTACATGGAAAAAAATAGTATGAGCATAGCTAATGGACTTTAACGTAACATACAGTACGTGCATATCTCTCTTTTCATCTCAGAGCTGTGGTATAGCAAATCAGAATGGAGAATAAAAAACAGACGAGAGGATTTTCTGTCAGAACAGGGGGATTATTATTATTATCTGAAGAAGTGTAATTGAAATCCAGCTTCGAGAACTCGGCACATCTTCTCTTACTGGTGGAGAATGCAGCTGCTAACGTTTGTTGAAGCTTGTTATCTGGGCCGAACCAAGAGCATTTGAATAATATTACAAGTCACTAATACTCTTCCACACAGCGACTTCTAGGTCTTCATCTGCTTGAACTCAATCATACGAGCTTACGCTCCTTCTCAGTCACACACACACACACACACACACACACACACACACACACACACACACACACACACACACACACACACACACACACACACACACACACACATTCAGAATGGGATCATCGCGGCTCAGAGTTGCCAAGACAACAATTCCTTCAAGCCAATATTAACCGATGCCCTTATATTTGATCCAATATGCACGATCACCAGCACCATCATCCATCTAGTCACGTTCTGCTCCGTTCTTTGACACTTCTCTAGCCTCCTCCTTACTTATTATTCATTTTCTGGTGATTTTCCGTGCTTCATTGCGACGAGGAGACAGACACTTTGGCGAGGGACAGATCGGCATCAACCGTATCAACGCTGTCGGTGAACACGGGGGCCACGACTTTAAGAGAGGGAAGTGGAGCCGTTCAAAATATGAAGTAGAGTCATGATATTAAAATTCCCAGTCGACTCCTCAGAAGTTCCCGAAGGTCACGGTGCCGAGGTTGCACAGTGTTCGGTGCGAGAGGCAGAATGACAGGATTAAAGTGATAAAGAGCAGCGTCCCGAGGAGCCGATTGGCTCCAGGAGTGAAGGCAGATAGCAGTTATAAATAAAAAGGAACTTTGACAGTGTGAGAGTGAAGTGAGGTGAAGCGATGGAGAAGACCGGAGCATCAACAGAAAGGCCAATCGTCGTGGCTACCGACCTTGGACTCGCTGCTCACGTCTGATTTGCTCGGCGATTCAAAGCTGCCTGCTTCCACAAGGAAGAGTCCTGCTCTCCAGTCAGGCGATGTGAAGCGATTCACAGTCGGACAGATGATACCGATGATGTATGATGTAAAATGCAGAGGGAGTTTTTGCGCCGCGTTACATTTTTCGCCCGGTCACCATACAAATAGCAACTTGCGTCAAAGAGCCGCCACAATTGTTTTATCCTCCATTTCTGATACAACGTCAGGACGTAGCGAGGACGTCTTGTTGGCTTTCGCGACAACGCGTCATATTAATATTTTTCATGCAAATATTTAAACTTGAGTCAATGATGCGAATATTGTGTCTTTGCATTGACTTTGTATGTAAACTCATTGCGAGAAGGAACCGCACTGTTATACAGTACGTCTTCAATAGGCATGAGATTCTTCCAGTTAATCATCAGCACAAACGATGATCAACTCCATTACAATATGTGCTTCTTTGATACATGTTTTAAAAAAAAAAGGTACAATGTGACATTAAACCTCTGTGGTAGAAGTTAACTACGACTCCCAAGATGCACTTTGGTGCAAGTACAACGTCCAGTCGCCAAACTTGATATATATCCAGACCTGACTTGGCTGAATTTGGTGACGCGTTTAAGTTGAAGTGGTGAAAAAAGGCAGTTCTGTAGGGAACTAACAGAAATGAAAAACATATCTTATAACATATTGAAATATATTGTTGTTTTGCAGGGAAACCAAACAAAGAATCCACACCGGTACATGACTCAGTTTTTCATTCCTTTGAACCAAATAACAAATGTTTGTGTTGGAATATGATGGATGATGATTGCAGCGTAATTGCAGGGAAATAATGCAATCAACATTTAGTGTTTTTCAATCTAATTCAAAGACAAATATAGAAAAACTGGTGTATGTCCTGTGGCATTTTGAAAGTGTGTGTGTGTGTGTGTGTGTGTGTGTGTGTGTGTGTGTGTGTGTGTGTGTGTGTGTGTGTGTGTGTGTGTGTGTGTGTGTGTGTGTGTGTGTGTGTGTGTGTGTGTGTGTGTGTGTGTGTGTGTGTGTGTGTGTGTGTGTGTGTGTGTGTGTGTGTGTGTGTGTGTGTGTCCCACCTGTGATATGATAAACTGACTTGCGCACTTACATCCGTCACTGTCACAGCAAATCCTCAACCAGTTTAAAAATAAAACTACCTGCTGCTGAGGTACGAAGTGAAAACATGACATCGTCTGCTTCTCCGGAATGACACTATGCAAAACGGCTACGGTGGATTTCGGAATGGTGCGAGCGCTCTGTTCCATTGGCCACTGATTGTTATCGGACAATTTTCGTCTCCGATGAGGGCTGATCAGAAGAGCCAGTTGGATGACGCAAGGAAGGAAGAGGGGTGTGTAAATATAAAATTTTGAGTCACAACACGTATAAAATACATAAAATTAAATATTTCTCCGCCCTCCGTTCCAGCGTCTCTGCTATAACATAAAGAAACGACCTTATTACGACGTATGTGGTTCTTTTCATAGACCGCAGACCTCTAGCGGTAGTTTTGTGCACGGCCACTAGAGGTCAGCACAGCAGTGGATCTGGTGAGTCCGTTACATTTACGTATGTTCTTTAAAGTAATCGTGCTTAGTAGACGTGGTCGATATGGCTGTTTTTACCACATACATAAAATATGTATTCATAAAATATATTTGTATTTCTTATTTATTACGAGGAACATCCCACAATTTATTCACGCTACTTCAGCAGAATTAAATAATAATAATATAATAATATAAGGAATTTATAAAGCGCTTTTCAGGAACCCAAATAGTGCAATTAGTCTCACACACATTAGCTCTTATGAGCTTTTTGTTCCCAAAAATGAGGTGAATTTATAGAAGTGTGACATGAATGAAAGTTTAAGTTTGAAGAACGACATCGCCCGTCGGTGACATGAAGTGAAACCTCCCGGCGTCGGATTTGTCCGGACTGCAGAAACACTCGCGGCGGCACAGCAGTGGAACAAAGTGGCGCTTCCTCTGTCGCCGACCAGACGTGCACACGGACGGACAACAACCAAGATAAATGTAGGTCTGTCAACGAGTTAATGGCCGAACCAGCACCAGCATGTTATTTTAACCGGCGACAGTCAAAGACCAGCCGCAAAATGAGAACCACCGGAAAAATATATACCACGCGTTCAGTTTTCACAGCCGCAGATTTACACACGACAGACAACTCCTTATTAAGCTGTTGTCACTTCTCTTTGCTCTACTCGCCTCTTTCTTCTTCTCATCCTTTACTTTTCGTTTTGCGGTTCCCTTCCTCCCTCTCTCTCCTGTCAGCGCGCGTCTCGGCGTCTCACACTCGAGGGTCAGAGGTCACTGCAGACGGGGTCGAGAGCGTTTACGAAGCCCGAATGGATGTCGGCTTCCCCGCCCAGTGCTTTGCATTTGTACTTATTGTACGTACGACTACGTGAGCTCTCCTCCGCTCCTTGGCAGTCATTCCGGGCCATTAATACTTGAACATGAGACCAGCACAGACGCAGAGCCGTAGGTCAGCGCAGAGGAAATTAGTCAGTTTCAGTTTTTTGTCAGTAAAGAGGAGTAAATGTTTGTGAATGTGCACATTTAGCCACCGGGCTTCTTCATCGGAAGCAAATGACTTCCTTTGTGTAATGAAAAGGGAGAGTTCCCTAACTGCCTGTCTAATGAGCAACCAGGAAGTAAGTGTATAATATTCTATCACAGCTCATTTAGGCTCAGGGATCCACGTTTGTTTATCTCTTTAATATTTTTTTTTTAATCAAACGAGAAAAAACATTCGCAAATTAATCAAGATTAAAAAATAGTTAGCCGAGATGTTCAGAAATGTTATTGATGTCATTAAATATTCATAAAATCTCAGGCTTTTGCTCGTGATTCTAATTTCTCAGCTTGTTTGACCTGAAAGTTAAAAATAAACAAATAAAATAATTTCTCCTGCAGTGTATTTCAGACTCGCTCCACCTGCCCTCTGAATATTTGTTGATGGTTTTCATTATTTGACTGATTCATTTAATTTAATAGTCGAGAAGTGAAGGGACATTTTTCCTTCAACAGCCAAACATGGAACATGTGTATTAAAAAGACAGTTGACCACGTTTATATCAGTTAAAATCCCCCTGACCCTGTATTGTTCTGTACATGCATATATTAATTTTGCCATACACAGGGATTGTGATGAGTAAAAAAAAAAAAAAAAGTTACTTCTCTTAAAGTTCCAGGTTTTAACTTTGCGCTTTGTTGTTGTGAATCAAACAGAAAGTGAGTGTGGCTGATTGATGCCCTTTGTTCTGACGGTTTGTCATTATCAGAGACGATCAATAGAACAGAAAACCCATAATTGATCTCATCTCAGCGGCGCGCCAAATAAAAAAGGTGGGAATGCTGTGGGCTCCGGCTTTCTCATGCAAAGTGAGATGATTACTCCCTTGAGGGCCCCCTCCTCCTTGAGGGCCCCCCTCCTCCGCCATCAGTGTGGAGGAGGGAGCAGAGTTTGGCAGACATGGGGAGAAGAGGGAGGGTTGAAGGGGGGGGGGGGGGGGGGGGGGGGGCTCCAGAGGAAGTGACCAAGAGCAAAGTGAGGAGGGGGGAGAGAAGAACTCCCTGCTGACTCTCAGGGGGCTTTTCTGAGTGACTCAGGCGGTGGTGATAAAGCTGTTATCCTCCTCCTCCTCCTCCTCCTTGCCGCCATGGCGACCAAACACTTCACTTTAGGCAAAACGATGACAGGTAATTATCACATCAGGCCGCACAAATGCACTCCCCTCCTCTCACCCTTCCCCGGAAGGCCGAGCCGAGATTCTCACTCTCATCCTTGAGCCTGAGAAAAAAAAGTGAGGGAAATGCGACGCAGAAAAAGTATTGTCCGTTGCGCGGATGCAAATTAATTGTCCCCGCACACCTTGTAAACGCTCGCTGTGTGTGTGTGTGTGTGTGTGTGTGTGTGTGTGTGTGTGTGTGTGTGTGTGTGTGTGTGTGTGTGTGTGTGTGTGTGTGTGTGTGTGTGTGTGTGTGTGTGTGTGTGTGTGTGTGTGTGTGTGTGTGTGTGTGTGTGTGTGTGTGTGTGTGTGTGTGTGTGTGTGTGTGTGTGCGCGCGTGCGCGAGAGATACATGTGGGTGTCGCCCGCGGGCCCCGTCGTTTATCAGACGCCGTAGCGGGCGGCGAGGATTAGCACAAGAGGTGGTTATGAGCCCGACGGAACAGAAGGTGGTTATGAGCTCGGGGACGGAGAGGATTGGTGAAACCGAGTTTGGAGGAAGGAGGATTCTTCTTTATAAGCAGTTTTCCCTTGTTGGACAGCCTTGGTTCTTAAGATCTTAAAAACAGACTCCTCTGGCATAACACTGAGCGAATACAGAGATACATTTTTCGCAGCAGTGTCTGTTTGTTTAGCTTATGAGCTACTCTGGTGCATACAGCAGCAAACTCTAATTTGATGTTTTCATTTTTCACTTTTAACGACAAGCACCAGCCCCCCCCCCCCCCCCCCCCCTTTAACATATAAGTATCAGTTTGCTCAGGACGGGGAGTTACTGCTGTGCCTGTGGGGAAAAAAAGTTTCTTCGCCGCTTCAGGAGGAGCTTTGTCAATACTGGAGCAATAGATAAATAAATAAAAAGGACCTTGGAGACGTTACCAGGATTTTCTTGGCTCGGCCTCAGAGACGACACATTTATGGCAGCGATGTGAGCGTCTACCAGGCAGAGAGTGTCTAATGAGAGATGATCGTGGAGCCATAGTTTCAGAGCGTTGCACACACAACTGAGACTGCATTACCTCTTATTGATTATTCGTATTTACTCTTACACATGCAACGTGATCAGTCAGCTGCTAAATCGTCAATTTAGTTTACGAGGCGACGAGTTTTTCAAATGATGGCCTTTGCGGAGAAGCGGCTGTGTATTTATTTTTAACCCTGTACATGTGGCAAACGTCGTTTTTTGTGTTGCAGCTGACAAAAACACGGATAGTAGCCCTGCAAAGATCTGACTCATCACTGAGAGACCTTTTATTCAGCAATATGTTTTGATACCATGAGGCCGTAGCTCGTAGATCTGCAGGACTGCTGCTTTCTCCATTTATATAATATGTTCTAATATTAAGAACATTGTGTGAGTCTCAAATCAAAATGTTAATAAGTAATGTGGGGGGGGGGAGCCTGCATGTATGTTGATGCGAATGTAGCCTCCATCTTTGGACGCCGTCCAGTGTCCACTGGACATGGACAGGAGCCAGACGGGTAAAGGTGACATTATTATAACATTCATTTATCGGTGTTAGTATAAAACCTTCAGACTGAATCACTTACTGTATCGGAGCCATTAGGGTGATTATACTTGGATCAGGAGCGGGATGTTTGTGAGGGAACGGTCGCGCTGCCGTTATTATATTGTGTCTGACAGGCTCCAGGCAGGAAACGCATTGATAATGGGGAACTTATGGTTCTTATGATCATTCTGAATTTTTTTCTAATGAGCTAATCGTCTCAACCTTTTTTATATATTTGCAGGAAACAAAATTCTCACAGGTGCAAGACCAAAGATATTTAGTTTACCAGCACATTGAGACTTATTCACAAGAGAGTCATTAAAACTAATCGCACCGATTAGTCGATTATCATAAATAGCTGCTGATTAATTTAGCAGTCGGTCACTTATCCATCAACTGTTGCAGCTCTACTAGACTGAAAATTACTGGTTGCTCTCCGTGCCATTCTCACCTGGTAATGGCCTCAATTAGTTAAAATGGCAACGCAAAGTAACAGAGACGTTCTTTAATTTAAGAGTGGTATTAGATATATTACTCCGAGATCTCTTTGAGTATATTTTTACACAAATAAGTGAGTACAATGTCTTTCAAGCGTCAGTAGTGAGTCGGCGTTAACGTCCTAATGTGCCGTTCTAAGTGTCTTCATCTAATCTCCGGTCGCCAGCGTTTCTATCTGTGCTTTGTGCCGCTCCGTCTCTATACGCGGTTAATTCAGCCATTTCCGTTATTACAGTGGCTAATTACCCGCTGCACATTCATATATCGCTCTCTGCTAATTTTAGCCACTTTCCCTTCACTTCCACAGCTGTTCACACGCAATCCAGATCTGCTCGTTGCCGAAGCTCAACCACTCGCACTGGGCTCTCGCTCCCCTCGCTCCAAATTATGCCCATCGTTTTAAGTAATCGAATAAAAAAAAGTTGATTCCAATGATTGTAAAAAATAAATGCTGAATATCAGATCCATTAATAGGCCAGGTTGATAATCAGTCGACCCTCAGTGTATGTAGGCGTGTGTGTGTGTGTGTGTGTGTGTGTGTGTGTGTGTGTGTGTGTGTGTGTGTGTGTGTGTGTGTGTGTGTGTGTGTGTGTGTGTGTGTGTGTGTGTGTGTGTGTGTGTGTGTGTGTGTGTGTGTGTGTGTGTGTGTGTGTGTGTGTGTGTGTGTGTGTGTGTGTGTGTGTGTGTGTGTGTGTGTGTGTGAGACACCTGAAGGTTGAGTCCAGTAAAAGAGGAAGAAAAAGGTGCAGAGTTAAAAGCCACGGTGGCATTTGCCGCTTCTCGGGGACGAGTCGTACACGAGAATGCTTTTAACTGTCGATCCCTGCGGGAGAGAGAAAATGACATTTTGTTAAATCAAATTAAGGCGGCTTGCAGAATGAGCCAAGACCCAAATGTCTGTGGTAAAAGAGCTTTGTAATAGTTTGGTACATTGAGTATATATACTTATGTCTAACCTTATAAAGATCTTGATTCCCCTTCCGTCTACAGACCATCCGCTTCGTTGTGGTGTGTTCTTCTTACTGTCTTGCTGTTTCCACCTGTAATGTACCTGCACCGGCTCGTCTTCACACTGAACTCACTGAAACTCTAGTATTATTCCAAAGTGGTGAATTTACTCGGCTGTAAATTTTGCGGCCGCGTGAAGGGAGCTCTTTTCAAACCAATCTCATTTTCAGGGGAAGATGCTGACAGACCACTTCACAGGTGATGACTGTCATCTCACCTTATCAACGTCTTCACCGTGGTTTCTGTTTAGCTGCATGTAATGAAAGTGGAAGTGGCTGGTTGTGTTATTTTATGTCCACATGTTGGGGAGAGGAGAACGTTGTTAGAATAATTTATTGGTAACCAGGGATGTGAAGCCAGTATTAAAACAGACCGCGGGGATAAATCATCCAAGTGACTGCGGTATCGATGAGCCCACGACTTGATTGGTTCTGCGTCTCTGTTCCGGAGAAATTAAGAAAATGGATTTCCAGTTAATTATTGCAACATAAGAGTTATCTTGGGATTTTAGTCTCAGCAGCTGTTTTTATGACTAAGACGTCCGACGATGCACGTTCGCTGTTCCCAATTCAGAACTCTCTCTCTCTCTCTGGAGGGTCATTATATCATAAAGGATGGCAGCCTGTGTTTGAATAAAAACTAACAATGTCTCATCATACAGTCGCCCTCTTGATATGATACACGTGGTTTAATGTGTGTGTGTTTCCACACAGATCAATGCACATGAAGGATCACTGGTTGGTCTGCGGCGACAGCGGGGGGGAGAGGTGATGAGTTATTCTTCTGTTCCCATGACAGAGTTTGTCCTTCACACAGATACTGTATTAGCGTCAGAGTGTTTCTCACATGCTATGGAGACGTGCGAGGGGAAGAGGTAAACCTCAGATTGACATTTGGCGATTGGAAGGAAACCGCCGCAAATTCAGCGGTAAGTCGAGCGGAAGCTTCCGACAGACTGAAATACTGTAGTCTGGAGATTGAAGAAAGCTTCAGGTCACGTATCTCTAAAAAATAATTAGATTTCAAACCCATCTCTCAAGAATGTACAGTATATATATATATATATATATATATATATATATATTTTGCACACGTCAACAGCACCTTGCTGCTCCTGACATGAGCAAAAAATGCACAGCTCACTTCCATTCCTGACATTCTTCTTATGTTTTAAGGTTTTTGAAAGACTTAGGCCATAGACTGTATTTTAAAAATGGACGTAGTCACTGGGTCCGAAAAGTGAAGCCAATGCAGAAGTGCCTGAGGCCTGTATTCTCCGGACTCACCAGCAGAGGGCGACTCCACTGGTCATTTCTATGAGAAACATTTTCCTGAGGAGTTTATGGTTCAATCTCTAGTTTCACGTCTTTCTCCAATACAGAATGATGACGCAGCGTAGCTTGGATACAGCGTGATTGACAGCTGGTGCCGTCCAATAAGTGCAGTGGAAGAGCTCCAGTGCCTCCAAATATGGACACTTCTAGTTTGGGAAGAGGCTTTTGTTGTTAGTTGTAAACTTTTTGTATTACAAGGTAACACGAGGATGTCCGTGCTCCGCCGCGGTGAAGGAACCTGACGTGTATCTAGGCCACGGATGTTCTGCGGAAAATGACTTTCCCTCCTCAGAGCAGTCTCCTGGGAAAACTACATGACAAGTGATGATGGCCTATTACCAACGGCAGTCCGTCCCTCTGGTCCTCCCGCTTTTAAAGATTAATGACACTCCCCTGTTACTTGAGCGCCGACCACATTTTCTATTTCTGGAACTCTAAAAATCAAAAGTCAAATAAAGGAGGAGAAAGGCATCAAGGTAGATGGCTGTCAATTTGAAGACCACGTCCCCTATGGTGGTCTAAAGTATCTGCGAGTTTCTGATTCCTACAGAGCGAATGTACATACGAGTAGAAAGAGTCAGAGCACGTGTCTTCAAATACAATGCATTGATCTGTTTCCTATGACCTGGAGAGTAATGGAGGTTCAACTCGCCACGTGTTCCCTCTGCAGCCCCCAGTCGGTTGCACTTCGCGTAAGCACCGGTGGGGTTCGGGGAGTTAACTGTTGCTTTGTTTTATTGAACATAATAAATATTTTCTATGGTCTCGTAGTGAATGTGAAACGAGGATTAAGTGTGAGGGAACTTTTGATGCGAGTTGCTGGTAGAACAAGCGTGACAACAAACTGCTGACAAAGTCATTTGTCCACTCGGACGCAGAAGGCTCCCGCTGATCTATATTCTCTCTCTGCAAAACTGATTCAGTTCCGGGAGGCAATAGATGGGGAGAGATGAGGAAATAATCAAGGCGAGGAAAAGGGAAGAGGATGGAGAGAAAGATCTAAATACCGATACCTGGTTGCCAAAATTCTTCATCAGGACTTTTTGATCTATAAACTGGCCGCTTTTTATTTATATTTTCCCAGTTTTACCTGCTCTCGGTTGAGTCGTGCTGCAGAAACGGTGTCAAACTGTATCAGGGAAGTGAAGGACACGGCTGTCGTTTCTTGGAGCATCGTATCATTTGATGCACATCATCCATCGCTGCGTTTAGCGCCGGACCACGTCGGTCACACGGTGGCCTGAATGTGCCAGTCAGCGGGGGGCATTTGATTAAACTGTTGCTTTTCTGGGGAGCTTGACATTGTAAGTGACTGAACACGGAGCAAGTGGGCTCCCAAGTACGAGTGGTGAGGCATAGAGAAAGGTGGTGTAAATATACAATGACACCCGTAAGAAACCTTTCACACAGTTTTTTGTTCTTTGATGTGGTCTCGCCCGAAAATCAGCGGAAATGCAATTAAACATGAGTGGACCCGACCTGTTGAAGCACAGTGACGAGGCCTGCCACTCAATGTTCTTTTCTTGATTAATCAATGTCATAAAATGGGGAAAAATGTCCATCGTGTTTCCCCCAAACCTCCAAGAAGGTGTTGTGTTTCGTCCACACACCAAAGACATTCAGTTTACTGTAGTAGAGGAGCAAAGAAACCAGAAAATATTCACAGTTAAGATGCTGAACTCATCCATTTTTTTTCCCTCATTAAAACGACCTAAACCAGCTAATTGAGCATCAAAATGTCTGGCGATTAATTTAGCAGTCGATTGCTAATCGATCGACTGTCGCAGCTCTAACGGCGACACCAGAGTGGATCGATGCTGGTCCGCAGCACTGACTCACACACGCGCAACAAGGCGGATCACAGGCAGGAGTACGGTCAGATGTTACCCGAGGAACATCACCCATCCTGGGCCAGAGACTTGCTCAGCGGGGGGCCGGGACCGGAGGAACAGAGCGATGCTGCAGCAGCAGCAGCAGCAGCAGCAGCAGGGTGATGATGAGCTCCACCACTGGCTCCTCTCTCAGGCCCCAGCTGGATGTGATACTGAGCAATAAGCCATATCCACGTCCCATTTGCTTTCACTTCCCTGCTCCTCTCTTAATTTTGTATTTCTCATTTTCTATGCACCTTCGCTGTCCTCAAACGGTGCCTCCGTATTTACCACCGGGAGTCCTGCGGCCACGGGATTGAAAGAATCGGCTCACCCGAGCCTGAATTAATCACGCTACTAAATGGTGACTTGGAGGAGTGTGCGAGCAGCCAGCCGTGGCTTTTAATCAGCGACGGCCGCTCCAGTAATACCTCGAGCGCCACACACACACGAAGGAGGCTGTTTGGCTCCAAGATGCGGCGCAACGGCAGAATCCCATTTCACAGTGTGACGGCGAGACTGCGAGGGGGCGAGGAAAACACCTCAGAGCGTTAATTATTGAGAAATTCAAAACGCAAGTATCCAAGACGAGACGGCTGAAAAGTGAGGTCTCTTTTGTGGGAAGTGACGTGGTGGAACCATCATTTGGCGTGCGTGTGCGTGTGCGCGCGTGTGTGTGTGTTCGTGTGTGTGTGTTCGTGTGTGTGTGTGTGTGTGTGTGTGTTCGTGTGTTGATGTGTGTTTGTGTTCGTGTGTGTTCGTGTGTTTGTGTGTGTGTTCGTGTGTTCGCGTGTGTGTTTGTGTGTGTGTTCGTGTGTGTGTGTGTGTTCGTGTGTGCGCGTGTGTGTGTGTGTGCGTGTGTGTGCCGGAGATGTTCCTGCTGTTTTCCAGAAATTTTGACTAGACGGTCGGCAGGAAAAGTTTTGCGTTCTCATGTGCAGCCCCTCTGGAAGAGGACTTCAGTGCATGTCTGAAAGCGGCTTTGGTGTTTTGCGCCGTTGCTTCTTTGTGGAGCTGTGTGCAGCTCTCTTTGTCCTGCTGTCGCTCGCTCTCTCTCTCTACGTCTCACAAACACCTTGACCGCCTGTCTCGGTCAGAATGAGCGTCGGCAGCACGGGAGAGAAGTCTCGCCGGTGTCGGTGACCTACGTCAAACGTGCGGTGGTCTTCCGTGTGTAGCAACAGTTCCCGTAAAGCATTGTGTAGGCGAGAGATTCATTTTGGCTCTCGAGCATCGGTTCATAAACAAACTCTGAAATGCCGCAATTATTAGCTGAGCAGAATCTTCTGTTTGTGTATTTACTTTGAATTACTGGAGTAAGGACTTGGTGACTCCGCAGAGATAATTGCATTATGCATAATGTATAAAAACACAATCTCTTATTCACCGGAACATTACGAGTAGAAGAAGCATTTTTTTTTGTTTTTTCACATTTAAAGATACGGTGTAAGGAAAGATGATAACATCTTCTTTTTCATATCTTGGTGAAATCTTTTTTTTTTGGGCCACTTTACCTTTTCTGTATCCCTAGCAACTGCATTTATTAAATACATTTTATGACCTACACAGACCTCAAATGCATGCACCTTAGTTTTAAAGTTTTCTGCCAACTTTCACACGACATGAGCGAGCGACAACTAAACGGAACAAAATATACAACGTCCTTCAAAAAGAACTTGGTACTGAATCCACTTTGTAGAGTTAGTAAATCATGATGCAGTTAGTTTTAATCGAGAACCAACTGTGATGCCAAAACACACCAGTGTCCAACTGGAGCAACAATCCAACGTCGAGAGGCAACGGATGGGGAGTTTGATCACAATGGACAGTAAGTTGGAAATACCAGCTGTTTTCTTGGTTTCCACAGTTCCACTCCGGATGGGTCATCACGAAGATGCACATTCTCACACACAGTCGAGCTTGTAGAAAACAGGGCCACAGTGAACCAAGTATTACAGAGCAGTTTTCTTTGCTGTGGTTATTATTTAGTTCAGCAGTCATAGTGCATTTTGTGCCGCTCCGCCGCCCTGCAGACCGGAGATGCTCTGATTCCGGTACCACTGTCGGAAATGTCTCCAATGCAGCCGGAAATGCATCGGCGAGTTACGCTCATCTATGTTCCGATCTGACACCGCGTCTTTACAGGAGTATTACGCAGACATAACGGCACTTATGAGGACATGACTTGATAAGGGGGAAAGCAAAAGTTGAGGGCTCAGTCATTGTTTGGACTATTTCGCTTTCCACCTTTTTATTGGAGTGATTAAATTACGAGTGTAAAATGTATGAACTATGTATAATAGCTTCGGCAAACATTCTCCCAGTGAAATAGAAAATGTAGCGTCCAGAGCGTGTGAATTATCCCGTGCTGAAAAAATAAAAAAATCCCACAATGCAATGCTTACAGACAGATAGATGGATGTCACTCGCCATCTTTTAAAAAATGTGCCTGTCGGTGACGATGCAAAATGAAGAGGATTCATCCAGTGTCTCCTCGCGACGAGCCCCCGAGGGAACTCCTGCCGTTTTGACACGCGACAACCACAACAGCGCTTCTGCTTCGCCCCTAAATACCGCCGACGTGACGCCGACGCCTCAAACACAACAGGACACCCACAGGTCCGCCGGTAGTTCGGTGTTAAGCGCGGCGAGCACCTCTGGAGCTCCTCGTGCCGTGGCCGTTCCTCTTCTCTGCTTTGACGCTCACCACCACTGACGGGGGCTATCTTCTCAAATGGGCCCACACTCCCCTCTAAATCTGAAATGGGGTCATGCCGAGCGGCTAAAAAGCCTCAAAATCCACTGGATATTCATGCCTGTTTCATAATGCAGCGCTCGTGTGTGTGTGTGTGTGTGTGTGTGTGTGTGTGTGTGTGTGTGTGTGTGTGTGTGTGTGTGTGTGTGTGTGTGTGTGTGTGTGTGTGTGTGTGTGTGTGTGTGTGTGTGTGTGTGTGTGTGTGTGTGTGTGTGTGTGTGTGTGTGTGTGTGTGTGCGTGTGTGCGCGCGCACTTCCCCAGCTTGTGTATATGCACATAGCTGTTTGTCGATTATCCTTGCATTGTGCCTCTCTCTCTCTCCCCCCCCCCCCCCCCCCCCCCCCCCCTGTGTTTTTTCTTCTTCTGTGAGGGAGCGGGCATGCTGATGTCTGATCCAATCACCCTCAGCTCTGGTGGGCTGCAGGCCGAGAGAAAACAACAGGAAACGGAGGGAGGCATGGAGAGTGTGTGGGCTGTGCAGCTCTCATCTCTGCCACTACGTCTACTGTAACCAAGGACAATGCTCGCAAATGGAATAATGAAATACCCGATTAGTCCAGCTGGGTATTGTGATTCAAATCTAATTTACAGATTGTACCGTAGATGGCGGTAATCAGGTTTATCGTGATCAGCCTGTGAGCCTCCGTCCACCAATGTGCTCTCGCCCCTTTAAACCTGTTCGGCTGTCAAAGACGTCTATTTTCCTTGGCTCTGCAACAAAATCCGACATTTCACAAAGAGTTGCAAAAAGAAACATATTGAGCCATTAAAACAAACTCCTAAAGACTAAAAGTTACGACGGAATATGTCAGAGGAAATGAAGCACCGCAGTATATTAGCAGTTAACGAACCGCGTGGCTCCCTGTCGGCTCCTCGTCTGCTGCGAACACATGGTCAGATTTGTGTTAATTCACATTTGGCTGCCGTTCCCTTGTTTATAATAAGATTTTTTGTAATAAGCTTGCTGTTTTTGTTTGTTGCTTGGACTAGTTCAGTGTAGAAATCTGTGGAGAACAGGTCAAATAAAATTTACTCACAAAATAGATGTAGTTCATTGTGATGCTGATATCGATATTAGGGAGTACAATATTTCTGATATACATTGGCCGATGAGATATATACAATCTGTCAATGATTCCTTAAATGTCGTTACCAAACCTTTATGATAAGGAAATGTGATTGAGGCTTGATATTTCAGTTTAAGCATAAATGTTATCATAAATACCACAAATACAACCAAATATATATAACTTCAGTTAAGAAAATGAAAATAATTTATTTGATGTCAACATTTAACATAAATGCAGATTTCTGCATTGTTTATTCTGTACAGTAAAATATTAAATATCGGTAAACGAAGATGTCGATATGTCATATCTGTCGATAATATCGACCAACCCATTTACCGGTCGCGCTCTAATGTTAACCACATAAAAACACGATTAAAATACACAAATTCAACATAAAATATACAACATTTGTCCAGTATTGTCACTGCAACTTCAAGTGTCTCCCAAAGACATTTGATGATTTGATTATGCTGTCAAGCTGTCAACATGGATGTTACCGCATTGCCTCTACTCGAGTTTAAAAAAAGAAAAATATAGATCTATTTTTCCTCCCATAAAGAAATGATCCAGCTCAGAGCAAACTGCAGGAATATCATGGGCACTCATTCTATAGATCTACATACTTCTCTCTCTTTCATCAATCTGCCGTCTCATCGCCTCATTACTCTGAGATCGTGGCTTCCTGCATCTTTTTGTCCGTTTCAATATTCAAGGCTCTCGCTTTTGATGTGTAGAATGTGTTAATCACATCCTTGAAAGCCACACGACTACATGAATATGACAGGTACGCCTGTAACAGTAACTATGCATTCTGCTTGAGCTAGATTAATACAGAGCGGTGGCATACTGCTCTGAAGATTCGTGCCACGTTCACCTGCAGACGATGATTTTTTCTCTCCGACTGAAAAGCTCTTTAACCACACGTTGGTCATGAGGTGTTAGATTGCAGGCGTGTGGCGAGTCGGCTGTAATGAGGCTCCGTCCTCTCAGGGTGAATTCATTCTGATGCACTCTATTCCTGGTTGGCAATTTTTCAATTCCCCCCCCCCCCCCTAAACACACTTAATGTTGATGCTGATGATGATGAATGGACGCCGAGCGGCTCGGGACATTCTGCTCCCTGCAGCTTTCAGGGAAACCGTCCATCAGTCAAACGCTCTCAGGTGATGTGACTCAAGGTTGAGAAGCAGATGCTGCAGCCGCGGAAACGTCTCAATGAGTAACGGGTACAGGAGACAACGGGGGGGGGGGCAAGGCCGCGACAGCTGACAAATGATGTTGATAGACTGAGGGCGATGGGGGCGGACGTCTTCCCCATCTCATCGTCCGCTTCTCTTTGCTCCAGCCCGGGAATCGACCCAGGGCCTGCGGATGAGTCGGGGCATCCTTCAACCCCCTGTCCTGGCTATTACCCTGTCACCTGCCTAATGTGACCCCCCCCACTGCCCCCCCCCCCCCCGCCCACCACCACCGCCCCCACCCCCCCGCCCCACACCTGCCCGGCGACGGCTTCTCCTTCGGGTTTTGATTTGTGTGTGCTGATGGAACAAAACAAAACAAACTGGTGGCATCACATAGCGGCGTCCTATTAGAAGAGTCCTCAGCGGCGACACTGGCTTCATGGACGCGCGTAGACATAAAGGTGGCATCTGGCCCTGTCAGCGAGCGGCTCGTTCGCACTCCTGAAATGTGTCATCAATTGAAAGAACAAAAAGCAGCAGTCAAGACAGATGTTTGTTAATTGGCGCGGACATTAAAAAAGGTAAATCGCGGTGAAGATGCAGAGGCGGTCCATCATGCTTAAAAGGCGACGGAGCCTCCGAAAACAATTCACAGATTCACCAGATTCACTAAAGAATGAAATCATATGTTGGTTGATGTTCCGAATGACTCGCAATCCTAAAACTCTGACGACGGTTCCGTTGAGCCTGCCGCAGGTTGCGTCGCCCTCCTGCTCTCGCGACGAATGGAAGTCATTTGGGATTCGAACATAATCGTT
Organism: Scophthalmus maximus; assembly: GCF_022379125.1. Taxonomy (NCBI): domain Eukaryota; kingdom Metazoa; phylum Chordata; class Actinopteri; order Pleuronectiformes; family Scophthalmidae; genus Scophthalmus; species Scophthalmus maximus. Next base: position 18,155,486 of record NC_061531.1, on the reverse strand, counting down.
CAATGGAGACTTGAGAATCATTTGTTTCCTGGAACAACTTCATCTCAGAGTTTGCGTCTCAGCGTTCCCGGGGAGAGATGTTGTCTGAGCCTTTTCCAATGATTTCAACCTTGCGTTGTTTTCAGGTGACATTCCCTCCAGAGGGGGTTTTTGGATAAACGTGTATCAGACATGTTCCCCCCCCCCCTGTGTGTTCAACTGTTAAAAGAAAAGTTGCTTCTAGAAAGTGTATATGAAAAGGCCTCCGAAACCGCGACTGCAGCGTTCATCCCACTGGGATTGATCAACGCCACCTTCTTCTTCCAATTTTCCTCCCGTCCACTTGCTGACACGCTCGCTCGGCGTGCGTCGGTCTCAAACTCCTTTCGAAACCCCATCAATTATTTACCGACCCTGAGCATCGTGGAGCTCCCTGCCCGAGGCGGAGTCGTAACACACGACCCGGGGCGTGGATTCACTACTACAAAGGGATCATCATCATGCGATGTGTGCTTTGCTGCCCCGCTGGCCCTCGTTCACTTCCATCTCTTCAGATTCATATCTCTCTCCCCAGCCCACCAGCATGCGCCGCGTATTAATACCTCATTTGCGCTTTATGACGGAAAGAACGAGCGAGAGATGCAATTAGGTTTTGTTTATTTCGAAGACGGATTTAGAAAAAGCTCGCCGCCTCCGCTCACATTATTAGAAACCCACAGTACCACAGGAGCTTTCTAATGTTTCTGACCCTATTTCCACAAGGTGGTTAACAACACGGCAGCAGAGGATTCTAAAGCCCATGAAGTCCATAAAACAGAGAAGGGAAAACAAAACTCCCGGGGGATTAGGAGCTCCTCTGCACTCCTACATGTCCTCCATTCATTCGAATGCAAATCGCCGCCCCGGCGCTTCGAGCCAACCGGCGTTTTCTCGCTTCCTTTTTTCTTTTTTTCCCGTCACCAGCTCAGTGCAGCCTGGTCTCACGCGGTGCCACATGGTTCGTCCGCAGCTGAGACCACAAGAGCGTCTGTCCTCGGCTCTGAGACGAGAACACCCGTGGTCAGAAGAAGTCGCCCACTTCGCGCCGAGCGGAGAAGTTGGCGTTCGCCGTCTTCTGTTTGAAATCAAGGACGCGTGAACATTTTATTTTTTTATTTTTTTTTGTACGACTTTTGCGTGGTTATCCCTCAAACGTTCCATTATGAATCTCCTCTCCTCTCCAGGCGGCTACTTAGTCATATCCTTTGTGTCTTTTGTTCATAAATGTGTGAATATTTATTTCGGTATGAGGGCGGCGCCGCTTCTCTGCACCTGCATTGTGTTGAAGTGTTCATGGAAATTAGTCCTTTTACGAAGTTTGATTAGAGGAATTAAACGTCCTCCTCTTTTGTGGTTGCACTTTGCCTGTAGGCCATTAAAAAAAAAAGCGCTTTATAATAAATCCACATTTCTCTCCAACCCCGTGCGTGCTCCCTTTGTCTCGTCTCAATGGAACGTGGTGTTTCTGCGGTCAAACGGCGAGGGGGATGAGCGTGATGGACGCGGCGGGGGTCAAGCGCCCACACCCTCGTCCCTGTTCGCCAAAGGCCTCGCACGCGGAGGAGAGACGGGTGTCAAACAACGACAGGGGCGGAAGGGGAATCTTAAACGCGGGCGTGGGACACGGGAACAGGACAGAGACAGAGTGAACTGGACGGGTGAGGAGGCGGGGAGGAGCTTTTGGCGGAGGGACGGACGGAGGCGCGCACCGAAGGTTGTGGTGCTCCCTGTAGCTCGCCGCAGCTCATTAATTTTCTCATTTAGTCAGAACAGTGGAGTGTGCAAACAAGAACGGGGGCCTTGCCTACTAATGAGGGGACGAGCCGGCAGCTCCTACTGTGTGTGTGTGTGTGTGTGTGTGTGTGTGTGTGTGTGTGTGTGTGTGTGTGTGTGTGTGTGTGTGTGTGTGTGTGTGTGTGTGTGTGTGTGTGTGTGTGTGTGTGTGTGTGTGTGTGTGTGTGAAAAAACAAGCATGCGAGAGGGAGGTGTGGTCTCGACATGGGAGGAGACGAATGGATTGAAGGAAGTGCTTGGTTCAAGGTATTTATCAATATTTGATCATCTGTGCAGTTAATTGATTAACCTAGACATTTTGCCCCCCCCCCCCCCCCCCCTCGCCCTGGGGCCCTAAAGGAGGCAGAAACATTTGAGTGTTTGTTTGGTGTCAACAGCTTGGAGACGGCCGGTCCTCTCGTATGCACAAAGCGTGGTCCTCGTCTCCGGATGACCGAACTGTAACTGTGATGAAAGTAGAGAAGCGTCGGTGTGAAACGGTGTGAGACACGGGGCAGCGCGGCGCTTTTCAACCAGGGGTGATGTCGGCCGCCCGGCATTTTACTGCTGAACTGTGACCCGGACGCTCGAAGCGTAAAAAAAAAAGAGTCATCCGGGTAAAGCCTGAGACTCGTGTGGGCCGACGCTGGAGTTTAACTGTGTGGCAGTGAATAAAATTGTAGATGCAGCGTCGTCTTCAAGTGCCGGCTGTCGGACAGATGGCCAGACATTAAATCAATTACAGCCGACAACTCTGTCACGTCTCCATCACTTTTTCACCACAACCTTCAACTGAACGAGGGATTTAAGTCGTTAGACGTCTGCGTCCTAAGTTTTTACGAGAAGCAATCGGCCCCCGTTAGAAACCCCTAACGGGGGGGGGGGACGGACACGGACACTGACCTTCAGCCCTGAACCTGCTTCATTCCGTTTCTTTGACCCGTTGTGATCTCGACTGGTTGAACCCAATACAAAGATGAAACGGTAAACGTGTTCGCGTTACATGGAGCCGTGCACTTAGCGCTATGTCCACACGATGCAGTTTGTTGCCATCTTTACCTTACTACTTTAAATAATCCAACACAAGTGTGTGATGCTGGACAACCTGCGCGGACGTTGTCAAGCAGCAGCGGGCCACGTGTTTCTTAATATGCCACATGGATAGAGCAATGGTGCGTCCACGCCAAACGCAGGGCACATCATTTGGTGCGATGAGATTACGTTCATGAGGAGACGCGTCGCTTGCGTCACTGTCTCAAGTTTGACTTGATGACTAATGTTGACATTTAATCCGTTACTGAAATTGCTTCAGTCTGCGTCTCAGTGAGTGCGTCGGCCATTTGTCCAATAGATTCATATCTATTACAGTGCTGCGTTTGAAATCCGAGCTGCGACAAGTGGATCAGCTGAAAAAGTAATCGTCAGCTATTTTGGTAGTCGATTAATCGTCGTTGCCAAAAGTTCAACGGTTTCCACTAATTTTAGGATTTGTCCCTTTTTCCGCAGCAAACAGAATATAGTCTGCGACACGATGCTCGTAGCTGTTGCCCGGTTGGTGGACCAGTGGATTAAAACTCTCGCTGTACTTCCCCTCTCATAGCCTCGTGACTTGAACAGACTGTATTTGACATGTACTGTTTGTCTCCCTCCGCTTTGCTGTGACACGGCGTCACTTTGTCTCGTCGTGGTTTCAGCTGCGGGCGCCGTGCGTCTCCTCAGTTCCCTCCGCTTCCAACTTTGTTTTACCATCGCTGTGGACAATATATTAAGAATATCCCACTCGCATATTCAGTTCAGGGTTATGAAAAAAGCAATATCTAAAGAAATATCTGGTGTGGTGAGCTTGTAAGGAGAGCGACAGAAGAGTCGTATCTGATTGAGCCCAGACTGTTTTTAAATGCCATTGATTTTATGAAGTCTTTCTTTTTTTATTTCTGGTTCACGTTGTCAAGTCACCCGCGGCTTAAAACCCACTCACCTCTCACGGTGAATAATCAGAGTGGGTCCCCGGATGAACGGAAATCAGCCAGACCACGTGTTTTTTCTATTTTTTTGAGCAGCAGAGCTTCTGTAAACTAGATAAACATGCCGGTTAACAGGTTCCTCTGTGTGTGTGTGTGTGTGTGTGTGTGTGTGTGTGTGTGTGTGTGTGTGTGTGTGTGTGTGTGTGTGTGTGTGTGTGTGTGTGTGTGTGTGTGTGTGTGTGTGTGTGTGTGTGTGTGTGTGTGTGTGTGTGTGTGTGTGTGTGTGTGTGAGAGATTCAAAGCCGGTGCTGGCCATAAAAAGCAGAGCTTTAGGCGGCGGCGATGGCAGAGATTTTCCCAGATATATATCTGCAGAATGAAACTGAAGCAATCCCCCCCCCCCATAAAAAAAAAAACATATTTACAGGAAATTGGACAAACAGGTATTTTTCATCCCCACTTGTCCATATGTCAGAGAGGAACCCCCCCCCCCGCCAGATTTAAGTGGCCTCTTCATGTTTTCCTCTGTGATGCGTTCCCCGTTCCTGTCCCCCCCTCCCCCCCCCAATACAATAACAACAGTAAACTCAGCTGATTTGCAGGTTTGTTGATCCTTTGCTGTGAAGCGACTGAAACACAAGCCCCGAGGCTGCAGCCGGTTACTGTCTGCTCAGACGACTGCTGAGAGGAAGACAGCATCTCTGTTCTATCTCTCCATCTGTTGGTTTCTCCTCCCTGTATGATTGATCTGTTTCGTGTTGGAGCAAACTGTACGTTTATCATATTGATTCAGAAGCTTACGTTTGTGTTATTAAGTTAGTGTAAACTGTGAGGGGTGAGAGATGCGTGATGTAGTATAGTATAGTTTATCATCTTTTCCTCTTGCTACTCAATACATTGTGCATTGCAAACACTGCTGATGTGAGGAAAACAAAACAATAAGACATTAACGATGAATAATATAGTTTTTTTAGAAACAGTGACCTGTAAGACTACTTTGGCATTTTTTGTTCGCCCAAAATGAGCCAGTAATATTTGCACAATCAAATATTTGTGTGTCGCAAAAGCCAATTAGCGTTGAGATCGTCCCGACGTCACAGATGTCCACGTCCGACAGAGAATGGGAGTATACTCGATATAAATGATCCGCCCATGTTCGCTTTGTGTTTGGCGTACATGCAGCATAACTAACTATTTATTTTCAAAAACAGAAGTAATAGTTTTGCCACGGCTTTTAAAGTTTTGTGTTGTAATCATGAGATTTTCAAGGACTTGTTTGGTGAAATGTGCCAATATGTGTTTTGCAACCCTGTTTTTTTAATTTTCAAAAGAGAACAATCGTATTTATGCCTCTTTGAAAATGCTAATTTTCAGCATTTTCAGAACGACCCAGTAATCTGATCGGCCTTTACATTTGATCCAGCACTTGTCAGCATCCTGTCCAAACTCTCCTCCCAGCCTTGCATTGTGTCTTGGATCGCTCTAGGGACGGAGGAAGTGGAGCTACAAGCTGACACATCGACGTGGCACTGGAGCTGATGGAATCCGGCAACGTACGGCTCTTTGTTGGATTCTGCGTCAGTGTGAAAGCGCCTCCAGCGGCTCAGTGGGGCTCCACTGTACTCCAATAACTGCTTTCAGCAGCCAGTGATAAGAGCCGGCATCTCGTAGCCTCCCTCGACTTTTGTCCTCTTCATCGGGAGAGCGTGGAGTAATTAATTTGTTGGTGGTTGCTGCCGAAGGGGGAAGGAAAAAAATGAAAAAGGTCTCCCTGGAGTGTAGTCATGTTTCAAGGTCTCTTTCAAGCTGAGATTCCCTTAAGCATCTTTCAGGGGGGGGGGGGGGGAAGAAATCTCATTTGTGGATATAAATTTATTTAAATGGCCTAAACCAGACCTCCTTCGCATATTCACGTCAAGTGCTGGAGCTGTGAAAACAGCGGCCGAGTCTCCGATCGGCTTCGGTCTGAGTTTCTGACGACGCAGGAGGTTTTGGCTGACTGCTGGAGAAACGAGACGCCACCGAGGGAGGGGGCGGAAAATGTGAACGCACCTTCCCTTAGGTCTTCTTTCAGTATAGACTCTTCATTAAATCCTCCACGTGCTTTGGTGGCTACTGTATGTTCCTCTCTGTGTGCTGTGGGACAAGCTTCATTCATTCCCAGAGGGAATTCAGAGTTCAAAATCAGCCTGGTTTAAAATCAGTGCTGTGACTCGGTATCTGTAGACTGAGCGAGGATTTTCATGCAGTCCCGGACACTAGCAGTTTTTGTGTGGAGCGGTGGGGCGACTGTTTGAGCCTGGATGGTCCGGGAGGACGTGCCGCCACCGCTCCGTCCGAGTTGGACAAGTTCTACGAGTGGTTTCACTTTGATTGATTTCTTTATAACAGTGCTTTATTATTTAACTAACTAATGTAGAAGAAGACTATGCCTATGTCCTACTGACCTCGTGAGTGGTAATCCTACCAAACTGACATGTATTTGTCAGGGTTTTATAGCAATGATGCTGCGACTAATCAACATGTAATTGTTTTTGATATTAGAGAACCAGGAGATTTTCCCAGCCGTAATAAGTCATGTTTTCTGTGTGCGTCCGTGCGTGTGTGTGTGTGTGTGTGTGTGTGTGTGTGTGCCTCCATGTATTTTTACGTGTGCTCCTCAACGTGCAGTGACCCGCTGCACAACAAGCACTGGCTGATTTAAAAAAAAAAACAACTCTTGCTGTGATTCTCCAGCACATTTGATTAGCCAAACACAAATGCATACTTACATCCACACAGGCCCAGCATGACAACGGAAAGAGAAGGCAACACAAAGCCAGACCAGCAAACAAATCCGCAGCAGGAGAAATCTCTGCAGCTCCACATCCCATCAATTATTCAACAGCCACTGGTGTGAGAGGCAACACAAAGAAGAGGAGAATTGTAGAAACAGGGAATGAGACAGGGACAGAGCTTGGAAAAATACCGAACAAGAGGAGTGAGGGAGGCGAATGAGAAGCATTTGTGTAATGGTGTTATTAGAGGAGGGGGTCTCGCCTGCGGGGAGAAGAGGCTGATGATGATTCTGACCTCAGTTCAGAGGCCCAGATGTTATTAGTCCAAATCACTCTGCCATAATTAGTCTCTCGCCAGCCGCCTGACCTCTGCCCGCCACATCTGCAAAACTCCAATATGTTTGGCTTCACATCTGCCCCCCGCCTCACCTGGGACACCGACACGCCGTGCCTCTGCGGCAGAGCTGGCACCGCTCATCATCAAAAGTCATATATCTGCATAGTATTCTTTGCTGCGTTGCACTTTAAAAAAGGAAAAGGAGATTATTCCTCTCCTAAAACACAAATCAGAACTGCTGTTCTTCTTGCAGCTCGTTGTTCTTGTCGCAGCCTGCACATCCTCAATGACTATCGGCTGACTCACTTCTCACTCACTCACCCTCATTAGTTTCCGTGTGAATGATTAAACAGACCGAGAAGCTTCAAAATCAAATTCAGAATGTCCCTGCCTCCTGTCATGCCTCTGCACCGGCAGTAGTCCAGGAGAGAGAGAGAGAGAGAGAGAGAGAGAGAGAGAGAGAGAGAGAGAGAGAGAGAGAGAGAGAGAGAGAGAGAGAGAGAGAGAGAGAGAGAGAGAGAGAGAGAGAGAGAGAGAGAGAGAGAGAGAGAGAGAGAGAGAGAGAGAGAGAGAGAGAGAGAGAGAGAGAGAGAGAATGCATGAATGAATGCTTGGGACTCGAGGATATTTAACTCAAGAATCCCCGAGCCGATAGACACAAACAAAATTAACCTGAAATATCTAAAAGGATAAAATAAAATAGTGATGACATGTTATTTTTAAAGGGTCCGGAAAGTAGAGCCAATGCTAAATCCCTGTCTTGTCTTGAATCACCAGCAGAGGGCGACTCTACTGGCTGTGTCTATGGAAGTCTATGTGACGATGACTCGACTTCTCACTTGATTCATAACGTCAGTAAACATTTTCCTGAGGAGTTTATGGTTCAATCTCTAGTTTCATGACTTTTTTTTTTTTTTCATAAAATAGTCCGCAGAACGTCGGCTCACAAATCAATGAGTTATGTCACGGTCGGCTGCCCTCTGGTCAATCAAAGCCCTGTGCAGATGATTATCATCAGGGCACTTCCTTGGATCTAAAAGTCTCACCTACAGTCTTCCAGAGAAAGATGGATGCTTTTAATATTATTTCATTCACACATCCAGCGATTCAAATTCTCTGCCTCTTGCCTTAGTAAATGTTACAGTCTGTAATTCCCATCAGTCTCAGAACTCCATGTCTAACCCATGCAGTAATTTCTTATTTTATCTCTGACATCTGCGGTGACATGGCTCAAACTATTTTCCCCCGAATAACCCGGCCAATCACGACCGTGCCACTGTAATTTGTCACTGGCTAATATGACGAGTTTAGTTATTCTGGAGCATGTCAAATATTTCATTAGCCGTCTCTCAGTGGAACTCTAATCCCCCTCGATTGGGGCTGAGGTCCGTGTTTAACTCACATTTACAGAGCAGATTTGTCCCCAGAGAGGCAGCCTGAGCCTGGCGGGAAGAAACAAACCCAATGTTCTGATCAATTTTTCTGTTTTTTTAAAGCTTTGGATGGATTCATTTATTTATTTATTTATTTATTTATTTTAAATCCTGGTTTTTATTCCAGAGGAAGCAAAAGAAAAACAAGACTCAAAATTATTGTTATACCAATCATCATAACAAGACGGATTTTACCGGCTCTTTGTTCCGTTTGTTTATTGTGATGTGAAGAAGAATTGCTACTTTACGGATTACTGGCGTATAAATGTGAACGGAATACGAAGCAGCTACTGCAATTTTCAGCCATCTCAGTTTACCGTTGAGTTATTGGCCGTCGTTTGACACATAGAAGTGGAAATGTTTTTAATTTTCTTTTGCTGAGCAACTAACTCAACAGAAAGTACGTTGTGAAGGGAACAAAGCGTCGACCGGATCTGTTAACGTGTCAGTGAAATGTTGACGGACGACTAATTTATCCACGTATAAAGAACAATTTCTATTTTTTATTACAAGACAATCCTGAGCTTTGTATTCCCGCCATAAATCCCAACCGCCTCCTTGTAGCTCTGACGCAGTTCATAAATAAAGCATAAAGCACGTTGCCTCCAAACACAATCAGGCCCGTGGCGATGACGGTTGCTGCCATAATCATTGGCAAAAACTTGCTCAATTAAAATTGATTAATTGCCGAGTCTATAAAATGTCCAACAATAGTTAAAAACTCGACCACAAGCCCAGAACGCAAACACATTCGGTGTCTGATCACCAATGGCAAAGAAACGGAGCAAGACAAAATATTTTCCAAGATAAAATGCTTGGTAAAATATAAAAATTGACGTATTTTAATTAAAGCAAATGCATGCATACATCCTCTCTGTGGTGATTTTGAAGTGTAAGCTGGAGATGAAGCGAGCTTCCTGTCGCTGGATGACCTTACAGCGCCCTTCCCTCTTTTGATTTCACATCTTCTCCATTAGTTGATTGGCGGACGCGGTCGCTGTGCCGACCCACGCAGCAACGTTACGGCCTTTTAACCTCGTAGCTCCATTCAGCACAGAACAGTCGGCATTAGTTCGCCTGTTAGCATCGCATCCCTTCTCCTCCTCTGCTGTCACACTGGAGTAACTTCCTTTACAGTAAAAAAAAAAGAAAAAAGAAGAATTATCTATCGTGGTATAGGACTGCCATAAAAAAAAAATACAGTTCTGCTGAGTAGGTGTGGAGCCGCCGTCATTCAACCCAGCTGTCCAGAGGAGGAGAACGTAAAAAATCTGCTTTAGGCCGGTCTGTAATTACTTGCCTACAGCTCAGCACAAACCCTAATGAAACTTGCATTTCCCTCCCTGCTCCGGGACATGACTGGGCATGTATGGGAAATCATTCACAGCGCTGGGCATGGAGGGAAAAGAGAAGCCACCAGGCAAAACGGGTGTTATGAGCTGGTCTGTGGGTAGAAAACATGGGCGGAGGGGGAAGGTGGTGGTGGTGGTGGTGGTAGAAAGATGGGAAGGTGTGTTCTATCATCATGAGTTTAATTCCAATGACAATGGAGTTGGTTTCAAACCTTTTTTAGACTCTTTCGGTTGGTGGCAACCTTTAGTTTCCTATATCGCATCTAGGGTTGGGTTCAAAACTACCAAATACTGATTAACTCTGAATCCAGCTCTGGCAACTTCTGGCACCTCGTGGCGTGAATGTGAATCCTTCTCGCAAGTAGACTACATACAACGTCCAATGCGAAGACGCGACACTCGCCTCAGTGGCCTCAGTCACCCACGTGGCTTATAGGGTAGTATGGAAAGAACAATGTTGAAATGCTTGGACGTCAGCAAAGTAAGGAAACATTGTTGCGACGGGCAGCTGTGGCTCAGGAGGCAGAGACGGTCGTCCACCAACCCCGAAGGTCGGGCGGTTTGATCCCCGCTTCCCGCTGTCCATACGCCGACGTGTCCTCGGGCAAGACACCAAACTCTAAATTGCCTCCGACGGCTCTTCAGACGCTGTGTGAATGTGACAGAAAAAGATAAGACTTGGAAAGTTATATGTATATATATGTATATATGTGTGTACATATATACACACACAGTCCATTTGCTTCACCCCCAAACACTTTGTGTACAAAGACACTTCAACTGCCCAGAGCGAACTCCAACTTATGTTTTCAGGAGATCCTTTATTGATTTGTTGGGGAAGGCGATTTACTCGCGGGGGGGGAAAGAAATTAAAAGAACAAAAACGCAGCCAAAGATCCTTCATTGATTTGTCTGTGAAGAGGGTTTCACATGTGGGGAAGAGAACTTAACGTTTATGATGACAGAAAAAAACAGAAAATGTAATGATGGTGTTGTTATTTCCACAGTTGGGTTCGGGAACCAAACTACAGGTACCGGAACCGTACTGGTGAAAACATGAGCGGTGGACATGGTGGTGAAGCAGTTTTTTTTTTCTTCAGATTCCAGGTTGACAGGAGGTCGTCTTGTCCTTTTCACCTGAGTGACAGAGAATCGACACGCATTAATGCTTTCAATGAAAAAGGTTTCTATACTTTTCCGATGCCGTGCATTTGTCCAGCACTTCCTCTCAACCGACCTTTACAGGTTGACTTCATTTTATAGTCATCGATCTTTTACTTTTCCCCACAGTGACTTTCAACAAACTTGAAAAAAACCAACAACAGTGTGGACATGTTGGTTTGACTCGGAGTATAACACATGGAACAACAACAACAACAACAACAACAACAACAACATCTCCCCAACGCAGGATTAATAGAGATGAGACGGCAGAACTGGATCCAAGGAAAATACAGCATCAAACATAACGGACTGAGTCATTTTCTTGAAAAGTAGATGGATAATTACCAGTTCTGAGAAACACTGGGTTTAAAAAAAGCCAACAACTCTTAGTCTGTCATGAGCGGGAAATCATTTTTCTCTTTGTCTGGTGATCAGACAAGTGAAGCTCTTTGAAGGCATCAGTCAGTCGGACTTCTGGGAAACCGCGACGCTTGGTTCACAGTATCTTCCGGCCCTTATTCAGACCAAATCATCTATTCATTCAAATTAAAAAAAACTATTTAACAGCTTATTTAACACAGAAAACGATTGTTGGTCTCAGTCCCTAAATGAACCCAAGTGTAGTTCAATCAGGAGAAAGTTGTATGATGTCGTCCGACCCCCCCGGGGGTCCGGACAGCGGCGGTGGCTGATGGGATGTAGAACACGCTGTGGGTCTGAATGATGGAGATGATGATGATGATGATGAGCAGACTCCACCAGCCCACTGGATGTTTAGACTGGACAGCAACAACATGATTGGCTGATTGGATTATTAAAGCGTCCAGACTGATTAGAACAAGAAGGGGAGAGGAAGGAGACGATAGCAACACTGACCTGAGGTGGCCACGTTAAGTCATGTTTTTAAGACCAAAACATCTTCTAATTAACGTTTGTTTCAAGTTTTAATGAGATTTCAGTCACTTGTTCGAAAAATCATTTTTCAAGAGGTTGTTCTCGTGAACTGGAATAGATCCGTCTGCAGGACTGGACGATAACAGTCCAACCAATACTGTCATTTTTAGAGATGCAATCCAACGAGCTGCCAACTGTTCTGATAATCAATTCATTGTTTTAGTCTTTTTATTAAAAGAAAACTGGTTCGAGGGTTTACAGCTGATTGAATATGACGATTACATCACTTTGGGCCATGGGATGTGATGTCACAAACATTTCCATTATTGTCTCATATTTTATCAGCAAAAATAGTTATTGTGAAAAATAATCATCAGATCAGTCGATCAGGAAAATAATGGTCCTAATATTTTTATATGATTCACTGAGGATTTTTGGTAACATAGATAAACCCGTTATTTTTGAGTATAGTATGTATAATATCTTCTGATTCTTTTCTTATAAAAATAGTGCAGTTCATCATTCCAGGTCCTTCATTGATTCATATCGTCATCATCAAAAATCTCCAGACTTGGGAAGACATGATTATCACCAGTACGTCGACAGCGTCGTTGTTATTGTGAGGTCCGAACAGAGACACGTTCATGTTCCTCCCTCTTCGGGTGTTTTACCTCATGAATGCGTCGTCCCCGGTGCCTCTGCTCTGCGATGAGCCGGGAGCGCGGCCGAGTGGAGCCGAGGACGGCGGAGCAGCTCAGGCGTGAGTTGTGTTCGCCATTCGCCGCGTTGAGATTAGGTGTCTCCTCGGGACCGGCGACTGTTTACAACATTATTTCTGGAGATGGAAGAAGAGATGACGTTTTTATTCCGCCGCTGTCACCTCGCCGCGCCTGGGTGACGGCCTCCTCTTCCTCACCGCCTCTAACTCCGCGCGGGGCCTTAATGGCTGCTGCCTGCTCAGTAAGCGGCCCTTTAGTTTTTACTGCTTCTCTGGGGAGGAACGGCTGAGATGTTTGTCTCCATGGCGACAGTGTTGTTGTTGTTGTTGTTGTTCTTCTTCTTCTTGTTTGTCTCCTCTCGGAAAACACTCCGGCACCGGCCCTGCTTCCCCGACACTTATCACGCCCGTTGTCTTCCTCCTCCTCCCCTGTCTCAAGATAAATGCACTTCCTGTGAGTGGCAGGAAGCGCAGATTAAAGGTGGCACGGAGTATTTCCTGGAGAGGTGGATATGAACTGACGCAGGGGAATTTAATGACACGCGAGGGCGTTGAATGTGAGAGCGAGCCGGGCGGAGGGCGGACGCTCATACAGTTCATGAGCATCTTCACAGTGTTTTTCCTACACATCTCTTTTTGGTGAGTCCTGCCAATTAGGGCGGTATTGATATTTCTATACAGGCAGCACGAGGTGTGTAATCACTCACAGCAGTGGAGACTCTTCAGCGCTGCTCCTCATTTACATCCGTCGCGTCGATACTCAGCCTTCGCCATATCAGCCTTTTTTCTTCCTTTCTACCCCATCACATTGTTCCCAAAAGTTATTTAGCAGTTCTTTTACATCCTTCTGCCCCAACATGCCTTCCTCTCATCTGTCTCATCTTTTATTTATTCTCCTCCCCTCCCTTTTTTCTTCTTCTTCCCTTCCACTTTATGTCTGTTTCTGTTGCCGTGTCCTCAGTTTGATTTATGAGCCGTCATAGCTGTGTGTGCTATACGTCATATGTCAGCTTGTTGAAGTGTGATTGGATGGTCAGTAGCGATGCTAACGATTGGTATACCTAGATAAGCTGTGGATGTACACAGGTTTCAAATAGGTTAACAATATACTAACTACTTTCAATAATATAATGGAATGTCATACACCGACATCCGACCCCTTCTTCTGCAATGTGATTGTAATACTTTCCATATGCTGAATATGTTTAGTAGAAAACATAGACATCGACGTCCAGAGGAGGAGGTTGTGGTTCAGATTTCCTCATCTTTCTTCCATCTATCTTCTTTCATGTCTTTTGCGAATAATTTAAACAATGGAAAAATATCAACAAGATTCTGCATCGTTCAATCATTTATTTTGAATTATCAAAACAAAAATTGTACATTTTTTTAATTCGTGAAATGTATCTATTTTGCACGTACAAGGTTCACTGCCCACACACACACACACACACACACACACACACACCCTCTCCGTCATTGAGCAGACTGATCTAATCTGGGATTGATCTGCCGCCATTAATAAAGATGGGGTCGTGTCTGCAGGTGTGATTTATCAACGAGCGCTCTGCATTGATACCATAAAAGTTGATTTGCTGGCGCCTTAATAACAGTTGTTTGCTGCTGACTGCGGATGCCGGCCGCCCCGGGGGATCCATCTCTCTCTGCAGCTCCCAACCCTCCGGCTGCTGCCGGGGGGTTGGGAGTGTGGAAGTAGCCAGACTTCAGCCCGCGCTTCTTTGCTAGTTGGTTCCCTGCAGGAATCCACAGGAGTCCACTCCTCCCACACTTCTGCTCTCTTGGTTACGGCGTCGCTGGGCCCGCGAAACGTAAACCGGAGAACTCTCTAATTGCATCTGAACACAAAGAGGTGAGAGAACTGTCAAACTAATGGAGCAAATGAGTCTTTCGGTTTCAGTTCTACAATCGCTAAATGATTCGGGGAAAGGATTACGTGGCGGTCGTGTGGGTGCGTAGTTCGTGGTCGTGGGTACATTAAAAGTGGCTAAAAATATGAGAATGTAATAGGACTTCAATTTAGACACGTGGCATTTCCTTTGTTCTCGCTGCCGTTGATGGATGAAATCACCAAATGGATGAACCTACACAGAAGTTTTCTATCATCCCATATTCTTAAATACAAGCTGTTATAAGTTCTAGCTTGAGCAAATGGCGATATTAAAAGTTAAATGTCAAAAAATTAATATAAAATAGCTTTGTGTCCTAATTCCAATCTGTTCTACTTATACTTTTCAATCAATCAAGGTTTTTGCTTGTAAAAAAACTTGCAGACGAAGATGATGATGATGATGATGATGATGATGAAGAAGAAGAAGAAGAAGAATCCATGAGGACAACAGGTAAACAGAGTTTGTATTTACCGCAGGCCAAGCAGTAGAGAAAACACGGGGAAGCTCTCTCTAAAATATGGTAAAATACATAAATGAAACGGTGGATCGTTCTGTATCTAACATTATCTTCACATAAGTGCCTGGTTTGCTCTGAAGTCGTTGTTAATAACACCGCTCTGTGAAGATTTATGGTTCTCCCAAACTTCACGATACATAATTAATAACGTATCTCCAGCATAAGTCGCAGAGAAAGTCGGTCAACCGTGACCTCATCGATTAATGTCAGAAAGACCAAATAAACTGTTATTATATGTATTAGGCCAGACATAATGTTCCTCTTAAAAATCGCACTAAAGCTGAATAATCCTAAAAAATAACGAAATCCCTCCTTCATCCTCTGATTTCTCTGTCTGGTTTCTTTTCAATCTAAAATGTCCTACAGGCAATGTTCCTTCCAAATCATTATTATTATCATTATTATTATGAAGAAGAAAAGAA
Organism: Scophthalmus maximus; assembly: GCF_022379125.1. NCBI lineage: Eukaryota > Metazoa > Chordata > Actinopteri > Pleuronectiformes > Scophthalmidae > Scophthalmus > Scophthalmus maximus. The sequence goes on along the minus strand of NC_061531.1, from coordinate 18,140,207 downwards.
CATTGGGCCTCTTTATTGTTTGGCTGCCACGACAGTAGTGACTTAAGAATCCAGCATTGATGTTTGGATTTCACAAGCAGCGTGCAATAAAACAAAGCAACAAAACAAAACGTACAATTTCTAACTTCAGATATTGTTTGTGAACAATGAGATCTGGACAAACTGAGTCGCAAGACCCAGCGACGCTGTCAAATCTCTCTCTCTCTCTCTCTCTCCTTCTTATTTCACTTTCTCCCTCATCCATATCTTTCTCTGTCAGACGCCATAACGTGCCAGTCAGTGATGATGCGATGCTTCATGGTCACACTCAGCGATTGTTTATCTTTCATAATTTCTCACAAAGTATCCGTATTCTGCGGCTGACGAGAGAGAACCAATGAGCTAATTAGTTTTAATTGTTACGTCCGTGTCGTCCTGCTCGGATATCAAACAGACTTTTCTTTTTTTTCTTTTTTATTGATGCAAAGAAACACTGTGTACGATGAAACAATATAAGTTTGAAAAGGATATTCATCAGGATGAGCGATTGCACGTATGGCAGCTCTGCGGGGGTTATTTTCCTTCTGGGGGGAAACGACGTGCAGTTTACTCAGCGAGCAGCTGCAGTGTTGCCTGGTGACTGCGTGCGTGTTTCTTTATGCCTCCGACTTAATCAGCAATCCGGCAAATTAATCTCTGGAATCTTAATTCAGCGGGGAGAACCAAAGGACCGCGAAGTTTGATTTGACTTTGACTTTTATCGTGGGTGGTTTCTCAGATGTTCTGATGTTTGTCTTCTTCATTAAATATTTCACAAGATGCATAAAATATGAAGTTTCTCCATCGATAGAACTATGAAGTTGCAACTGTGTGAGCTTTGTTAAATGGTATATGGTGCAAAATGATTATTCAACATTTCTCATGCTGAACATTTAAAAACGACTGGTGGACAAACTGAACCAGATTCCTTTCAACTAATGCTGTGATTCGCTCACATCGCTGTGAAAACGGTGGAATGCGTCACCTTTTTGTCACTTATAGTCGGTTCCTTTTCTTAACGATCAATTTTTTCAGAAATAAGTTTACGCCCGGGGTTAGGTAAGTCTGAAATGCAGGCAAATAAATCTTCCTATTGATACTGTATGCAAAAAAAGGAATAACTGTCAGCTGTCAGAAAAATTATCTGCGACTACTTCCGATATTGGATTCATCATTTCAAAAAAGGAAATAAAAAAGCTCTGTAATTTTTATTTTTTGCAGTGTAATGGTGCGTTCACATGAAATGCGCCCGGAAATTCTTCACGGGATTAGGTGGAATACAAAGTCGAAGACGCGCATAACACACGGATTTGCCGCCACCTCTTATATATGTATATATATATGTATATGTATATGTTTATATATGTATATGTATGTATGTATATGTATGTATGTATATGTTTATATATGTATGTGTATATATGTATGTGAATATATATATACAGTATGTAAACATATATATACAGTATGTGAATATATATATACAGTATGTGTATATATGTATGTGTGTATATGTGTATATATATGTATATACGTGTGTATATTTGTATATGTGTATATGTATAATATGTGTATATATGTATATACATATATATGTTTATATATATAAGTCGAGCAAAACATTAGTGCGGCGCCACTTCGCGGAAGCCATCGAGCGTCGACGGCGTCTTGACGGGGAACGGGCCAAAATATTCTCGGGCTGTGTTTACTCGCGCGAGTAAATATGAATGATCCCGCGGCCGAACTCCCCCCCCCCCTCCGCCCCCCCGGCTGCTGCTGAACAATATTTATTCCAGGCTTTGAAGAGCTTCGAGTCGCCTCTACGGTGCCGACATCAACAGTCTGGAGCGCTTTGTCACCAAAAGACCTGCACAGTGAAGAATCTCAGCAGGGTTTTGACTGACATGCAGACTCTCTCTACTGGGGAACTGTGTAGTGCTGCCTGTGCCTGATGAGCGTCGTCCTCGTGTCATCACGTACGTGTACTGTACATCCAGTGTGGATCTGACACAGGGTCGCGCTCTGCTGCGAACATGGCAAACCAACACGCGCAGTGTAGGCTCGGCCTCATCCCGTCACCGTGCAGCTGCATCAGTAATTCATCACCTTCCATCTGTTCACGCACTGAGCGGTGAATTAACTCCCTTTCTGATCTGATGCCGCAGCTTCCTGTGAGGTCCTCGACTCGCACCTCTCATCCGGCTCCCGCCTTTATCTTTGTCGTCCTCCTCCTCCTCCTCCTAATCTCCCTCCCTCCTTCATTCATCTCAGCCTGGAGCAGCGGTGGGTGGCACAGGGGCGTTTTCCCCATCTCCCGCTCCGCTCCTTGGCTGCCGTCTTCAGGGACTGTCGTGGTGGTGTTGTGGAGCATTTTCTTTTTTTCCCTTCCTCCTCCTCCTCCTCCTCCGTCTTTTCCTTTCTTCCTGCCTTTTATCCCCCTGTTCCCATGATGCCACGCTGTGTTTGGCTTTCAGAGTATAAACACGCGCACGGCGAGGAAGTTCAACCGGGTGTTGTAGGGGATGAGTCAAGTTTGTTTGACCTTGGTCCCACGACGTCGCTTCTGGAAAACGACGACATATGACGACGACGACGACGACGACGACAACAACAAAAACAACGATCCGTCAGAAAAGCGCTCGCCTCTTTACAGTGAATCTGAAATTCAGATTGTCATTCCCTTCGAGGACGAACCTTGTTCTCTCCCTCCTGCCTCCGCCCCCTCGTCCCCCACACACGTTGCTCCTAATTTGCCCCCCCCCCCCCCCCCCCCCCCCCTCCCCAAAAAAACCCCAACAACAACAACAGCAACAAAAAAACCTGCATGTGGAGCTCAGTGTGTTCGCCCGGGAACAGGTCCTGTGTTACTGCCGTGGATCTGCTCTCATCACGTACTCGTGCTCACGGAGGCACGATGACTGTGTTTTGCAGTCGGGCAGCCAGACGGCCATTTGTACACCGACAGATCTGCATAAAATTGAGAAAAAGAGAAGGGACACGCTCCGGAGCGCCATCGTTTTCTTCAATGCACAGTGTATCGCGTGCACATCAGTCCTCACCGTTTGTGTCCTTTGACTAGACACAGTCACGGTTGCTATTTTTAGTCATATTCCCCAAAGCAACATGATTATTGCAAATTCACACCGGCTGTCATCAGCGCGCCCCCTGGTTGACGGATGTTGTAATCACAGGTATTGTTATGACCCGGGTCATTACATCGTCCTACTCTTTGACTAATCAATGAATCATCTGAGCCGACCGAGTGTAAAGCGTACAGTGCACAGACCAGCGCTCCCGACAGTTTGACAATTCCCTGCACCGTCTGTGCGCTGTTTCGCCTGAGGTTCAAACCGTCCGGTGGTTCGTTCAGGTCCGTCGCTCAGATCAGTCGTTCAGATCCGTCGTTCAGATCAGTCGTTCAGATCAGTCGTTCAGATCCGTCGTTCAGATCCGTCGTTCAGATCCGTCGTTCAGATCCGTCGTTCAGATCCGTCGTTCTCAACCTTTCTTCCAGTCCCGCAAGAATTATCCGTGTGTGTGTGTGTGTGTGAGCTGCAGTCGTCATCAGCTGTTCCTACGCGTCGATCATGGTGCTTTGATTGTAGTTATTGTGGCCCCATCGCTTGGCGTTTTTGGCTCGACGGACAGGTCGGCTCGCTGGTGGCACCTCCCCACCGGCCCATGATGCGGTTCCCAGTTGATCGGATGGGGAAGCGGAGACGTCGGATGTCTGCGCTGCCATAACACTTGGCCTTCTGATTAGAATGTGCCCACGGGTGTTCTCTCGCTTTGAAAGCAAATGGGCTCGTGAGGAACATGGTGTTCTGTGATTGTGATATTCTTTTCTCTTCCTTTGAGCCAACGTCACGGACTTAGTCCTTTGTTTTGTTCCGTTTTTGGCGGCGGTGGCTCAGCAGCGAGAGACGGTCGTCCACTGCCCAGAAGGGCTCCGCCCCCTGCACCATCTGACGCGCTGTCTAACGCTGCCGGTCTCCCCGGCAAACATGCTGGACTCCTCCATTACACTAATGACGAATGAAAAAGGAATGCGAGGATGTTTTATTGGTGTGAAATCACTGCTCCCAACACCTTTTAATATCCATGACAGCAGACAAACACCGTCACACGTGCAATAACACATGGGCATGTTTGTCAGAGAGAGAAGATGGAGACGTGTAAACTGTCAAAACAGCCAGTGAGGCGGTAACCAATAACACCATCAGAGCCATCATCCATGACTCTGTTAGAAAATCTCAGAGCTATTCAGGTGCGGCTGAACCTCCTTTTCATGCGTTCCTCTCACTCCTCCACCTTCCTGCTGCGGCACAGACAGTTCGTGACTGTATGTGCTTTTAATTCCACCCTGCGTTCATTGGTAATTGAATTCATTACGAGGACGCAGGGGCCAAATCGGCTGTTACTTCGCAGTCAATAGAGGTTGCTAATTACAAATTAACTCAAACATTCTGGTGCGCGGCCCCTCGGGGGGTGGTGGTGGTGGTGGGTGGGGGCGTCGTCATCCGTCTGCATCTCTGACGAACCCAGCGATGGCTGGTAATCTGCTGCAGACGAAGAGTGCACTTGTGTTTGCTCCGGCGTCTCACGCCACCGTCCACGTCGTTGACACGTAGTGTTACAGTGCCGGCGTCACGCCGCGTGCGTACGGAGCTCCTCAAAGCCTCGGGTTCCTCCGATGAAGGACGCTGCCGGATGAATGGTTCTATTGCATGGCATGAAATATTAATTCCCCCCCCCCCCCTCCCATCTCGGGTGTGCGGGGGATTTCACACACCGAGAGACTGGAACACTGTGAGAGAGGAGAGGGAACTCTGTCGCACTTTAAGAACTACAAATACAAGAAGACAAAAGAGTTTTTTATTATGTATTCTTTTGCTCTATGTGCTGATACAAGACAGCAGGACAGCGTGGTGCAGTTAGTGGCTTGGATTTGAAGAGCGTCTGCGTTTGTCAGTGAGATCTTCTACATCACAACACGCTAGGATTTTGAAAAGCTGCTCAAAAGTTGGGACTAGTGAAATTCATCCTCACAAATGAAGTCACATCATCAATAATCGCATAAAATTCTAAAAAAAGTACAATGCCAACTATTTAAATTTTGGAAAAACCTGCTGGTATTCAGTGTTGACAGTTGTGTGGAAGAGTTTGTGCGGCGATATGAAAACCTGATGAAAAGAATTACATTTTGCATAAATTCGATCAATTGCAGTTCTGTATATTTGGTTGTATTTGTATTTTCTTTTGATTGATGGTCACTTTTAATCAAGTTTACGGTTTAAGTTGTAAAATGTAAGGCTCAATTACATTTCATTGTCAGGGTTTGATAACAACACCGTAGGAATTCTAACCAATTTTCTAAATCTATATCTACCGCTATATCTATTGGATATTTTTTACTCCCTAATATCAGTTTTGGCATGAGCGGCCCAAAGAAATCCCTTCAGTATATGAACCTACAGCTGACCACAGACGCACATGGGGGTGGATGTGTTTTTTCTGAAGGGGCAGAAACGGGCAAGAAAGTGGCGTGAAGTTGCTAAGCAACATCCATTTTACCCCCGCGGCCTGAACATACCGAGACGTGAGCCAAGGAGCAAAAGGGCAAGACCAAATCAGGACGAGAGCGACTCAAAGGAAAACGGTCTGCAGTTGACATTTCTTTGTGCAGGGCAGGTTTCCGTGCTGTGCTGCCGTGGCCGGAGACTCCACTCGACCCTGCTGCTGCGCTGCACACATCCCATCTGCACGGATTAGCCTCAATCGTGGCGACTCGGACTATTTTTAACTGACCCAGCGAGCCACAGTGGCCGACGGAGAGCGAGAAGAGGAGTCCGGGGTCTCGTCCTTCATCTGTGCGTCGCTCCTTCGCCTTTGACTTCACGACAGTCTGCTTCTCGTCTCCGTCCCCCTTCGCTCTGCGTGCTTTATATATCTGGGCCGTCTGTGATGAGCAACAGAGCGGGTTTAAATGCCAACGTTAATAATGTCGTCCACTTCATTTCACTTCTTCTTGGCCGTCTGGAATAAGACGTCACATTTCGGCGTCGTCGGCTCCTGGTGCCATTTTGTGGGAGCGTGGCCACAGCGTGACCCCTCAGCACTGAGTCATGCTCTAACAGCTCACACGCTCCCATTGCCGACTGACTGGGCCGTGTGCAAATCCATCATCAGCTGGCACTGCAATGCCCACAACCCCCCTCTCCTCCTCCCATCAGTCAGACTGTGCCTCCCTGCCGTACGTCTCTTCCTCTTTGTCTCATTTCCTTTTTCCTTCCTTCACTTGCGCCTCTCTCTCTCTCTCTCCTTTGACATCACTTGAACCTTTGCTCTCTCCACCCTCCTCCTCCTCGTCTTCCTCCCATCACTTTGCCGTCTGCTGTGGAACTTTAGTCTTCACTGCTTAGAGCTCGTGCCAAGGTCAGTTCAGCTCGCGGTTGCACTGGACAGAGCGACAGATCCGAAGCATAACATATAAATATATATATTTATATAGTAGAAGAAAATGGAGACTAAAGATAGACTCGTTATTTTTATATACTAATGTACAGTGGTGACACGCTGTACATTAGTGCACATGGGTGGAGAGGTACAGTATTGAGCTGCGCAAGCCTTGAAAGATGAGAATATTCTACTGTATCCTCTAGAACAACATATCTGTGTACTTGTCACCTGGCAACCCACCATGACGTCACCTGTTTGTTTGTGAGCTGCCGTCTTAAAGCCTGGCCTGTTGGCCGACGCCATCTTGGTAGTAACTATCGTCCACTGTGCGCCCACCGACATCTGCAACAATGATGCACCTATTGGGACGGAAGTAGCGTCATTAAACATTAAACATTTTGATTCTGAAGAGTTTATGGTTCAATCAATAGTTTCAAGTCTTCTTCAATACGGCATTTTTCTACAGATGTTCATTTAATAAAATACGCTATATTTAGAGTCAAATAGATGATAAAGCACCACATGTATTGGGGCAGGGATACAGTGTGATTGACGGCTAGTGCTGTCCAATCGGTGCATAGCTGTCGATGTAGGTGGGCTCTCAGTCAGACTCACCCCCCGACTTCTACGTCTGGTTCCACGATGGCGCTGGTCAAAATGCTAAACTCAAAGCTTCAACGCGGCAGCTCACAAACCGAAGGGTGACGTCACGGTGGGTTGCCGCTTCTTTGCAACCGGTGGAGTCGCCCTCTGCTGGTCATTTGAGATAGTACAGGCACTTCGGCATTGGCATTCAGTCTTTTTAAGAAAGAATTGTGACAGTAGATTAGTAACACGAAGCCAACTTCAATATTTTTGATCTAAACTGATCTCTGCTGGTGGAGATTCATGCAAACACAGTGAGTCACGGATGTTTCAACATGATGCAGCATCTGCACAGTTTTAAACACCTGAAAGATTTACAGTGCAGCTCTGTAACTCCCTGATTAAATAATGTGCCGCATCTGTTCGGGCGTTTGCAGCATCAAGCGGTGAACAAGTGACTTCATTAGTCGGCATGAATACAGCATTCTGTCTGGTCGCAGTTGAGGCTGTAGTGTTGTTGTTGTTGTTTTTTATTATTATCTATGCAGAGCATAAGTGCCGCTGCGTATTGAATCTCCTCCCCGGTCGCTCCCCTTGTCTGCTCGTCCCCGAGTGAACCGGAGAGCAGATGGGAGGTCGGGGCTCTGCTGTGGGGGAGTGAAAGAGGAAGTAATGATACGCCATGTCTGCTACATTATCCGGCCTTATGTTTGGGAGAGCCGAGCAGACGTCGCATGTGTATTTGTCATGAGGCCTGTCTTTCGCTGTTAGATCGCTCTCAGTGGGGGGGGGGGTCTCGTACTGAACACATCCGTCTTCATGTTCTTTGAGATTCATCTCCCCATGCAGAGCGTCTGCACAACCACAGTGCCGTGAAGTCCAAGGAACTCGGTGTCGACCTCGGCCGTCACGTGGTGAAGCGTAGCTCGGGGCGAGGGAACAAAACCCATTTCTAAAGCCATTCCCAGTTTCCCCAGGAGCACCGGCGGCCTGGATAACAGTGAGACGGGAGAACAGTAGAAGCACCAAGACTCTCCGGAGAGTTGGCCCAACGTGAGTACGGCGGATCAGGAAGGAGACCAACAACCCGACAGTCGCTCTCACGGGACTTCAGAAGTCCTCTGCTGACGTGAGACCCTTTTTTTGAGGGGGGACTGAGTGGCTTAATGGAAGTCAATCTGAGTAGAACACATGTGACAAGCCATCTCCCACACGGCTGCAGAGGGACTGTGAGAGCACGAGGGAGATCCTGCGGTCTGAAACTCACACAAGGTGTTTTCAATAGTGTATTGTATTAAAATGGCTCACTGCCCCTTTAACCCTTTAATTATACAGGTGGTTTGTACCACAGCGCTCCGTTGGGCACTGTGCAATAATATAACAAAACCACAACATGATAAGGCAAAAAGCAGGCTCAGATGAAATGTGGCTGCACGGCAACTTCATTGACAAGTCATTTATTCTGTGACCGTGATGCCGCTGTTTTTTTTCTATTCTCCTTCTCATGAGATTGTGTAAAGATGAGAATAAACAGAAAGCCCTTTGAACAGCAACAGGCGGAATCATCAGTATCTGCGCCGAGGCTCCGAGCCGCGTGTTATTCCCCGTCCAAGAGATTTTAATGAGCCGTAATTAACACGGCGCAGGCTTGTTGTCCTCGGGACGACGCGAGGCAGAATTTATCAGCTGTCAACATCCATGACTGTTAACGGACCATTTCAGGCGTCAATCAGACGGTAGCCACAACATTCACACCGCCCCTGTTCGGGAAGAGACGGCAACGACGAGATGCTTTGTACCAAATGTCACGTGTTCTTTCTTTGTGCATCCAGGCTTTTGCTTTGCTCCTCTTGTGGGACCGACTGTCTTATTTGCACTTCAGCCCCTGCGCTGCTCTTGTTTCATCCTCGTGGCCTGATGTTGAGCCGCGGTGAGGAGGAGGGCAGCGAGTGGATTAGGGGTTAGACTGTGTGTGTGTGTGTGTGTGTGTGTGTGTGTGTGTGTGTGTGTGTGTGTGTGTGTGTGTGTGTGTGTGTGTGTGTGTGTGTGTGTGTGTGTGTGTGTGTGTGTGTGTGTGTGTGTGTGTGTGTGTGTGTGTGTGTGTGTGTGTGTGTGTGTGTGTGTGCGTGCGTGCGTGCGTGCGTGCGTGCGTGCGCCATCATTACTGTAATGGTTGTGAGATCTATGTTGCACAAAGGCGTATGATCGGCCGAGTACAGACGCCGTCCCGCTCTGGGATACGTGCGGCAGGTACAACGCAGCGGCAGCGGCAGAACCGCGTTCATCGATCTAACGCATCAACGGTAAATGTCAAGCTTTTAGCGTTTCTTGCTGGAGAATCAAAGTTTCCAGACAAACCATTTTGTATCGATGCTCTGTAATCAAACGGGGATCCAACGTGAAATACTAATGCCGTCCTCTCCCCCAGTAGTGTCTTCACCAGACCACAATGCATTGCAGCGCCGGTGTATTGAGTTAGGAGGGAGTTGTTGCTTTCTTCAATGTGGAATAGGGACAATGGTGGTATGATCTGTGGAGTCTGACGAGTTATTTATCTACTCATTCAGAATTGTCAACGCAAATCCAAGTATATTAACTCGCAATCTTTTTCCTCAATCAACAGATAAATATTGCTGCCTGCGCGAGACGGTGATAAAATCATTTGAAAGTATGAAACAGATTTATACGAGTCAGATCGTCAGGGTGATAAGTGTTGTTCTGTTGCATAAACACTATTCTAAGATTATTCTCCAAAGTGAGAAAACCACGTATTTACCAAGAGACATTTTGCTCCAAATTATAACTTTAAGTTTCAATGTTTATGCTAGTTTCTGTATGAAACACAATACGATTCGTTAAATGTAAAATATGAACTTGTGTAACTGGTTCCCGGGACGACCGGAGCCACAGTGTTAGAATTAGAGAAATCCATTCATTATGTAATGATGAAACACACCAGGGTACAGTATAATGTACTGTAGGTGTTTACTTTACAAGAACGAATGACAGGAAGTGGATTTTCCTGGAGCAAGGGAACCTCTGATAACTTCATGTCCTCATTGCCAGAGGGGGGAGATTTAAAAATATAAAATTGGCGATTGTTTGCTTTTTTGGCAGATTGTTTTTTCAGATTTAATCCTGAGAGATTAATTCCAGTGGGGGCGGCTGCCACTGATTACTGATTCCTTTGTGTTCATTAGGAAGTGAGATGCTGAATGGAAAGTCCCCAGATTGACCTCCTGTATTTCAATGTATTTCAATGCCAGTCTCTTATCTTTTCATTTATCTGTTGATGGCCGTCGTTGTTATTCCTGCCAACCTCATAAGAGATATGTTTTTTAATGATGCTCGCGTGATGTGATGAGCATCGCACCTCCCTCCTGCTGACTCTTCCTCCAGCTGCCTCTCTGTCGCTCCGCTGGTCTGAACCTTGACATTCGCCGGGTTCACTCGGTGCCGCCTGCTGCGAGCTCTTTTATCAGGCGGGGATTAAACGTTTGAGGGGGGGAAAACGCTTAGGAACAGAGATCAAACCCAACCCAGATAATTTGCTCACCTTTATCATCGCGACTGTATCACACACACATCTCGAGCTGCGGGGGCGACTGCAGGCGGATCAGCGTCCCCATGACAGATGGCGTTTTAATGCCAGGTGAAGAAATGGCCACTTGGCCCCAATAAAGATGCCTCTTTTGATATATATATATATATATATACACGCTATATTGGCGCCGCAAAGAGCTTACAGTAACGCCTGCACTGCTCACGTCTCCATATCTCCGTCGCCAGGGTGCAAAATGTCACGTTTCACCAGAGTTTAATGTCACGCTGCCTCAAAGCTTTAATATTAACCTTTGCTGCCCTGTTGGTACAAGAGAAGAATGTTAAAGTGGCTTGTTAGGTGCACAGGAATGTGGCGTACTCGGTAAATGTTGACTCCCTTACATCACAAAGAACACAAAAGAAACCCCGACCCCCACCCCACTGCAGATCGGACAGCCTAACCTGTCTGTATTGTAAGTTACACCAGATGCCTGTGTCTTTAACTATGTATGAGCGTACAGGAGCTCTGTGTTTGATTAATAATGAAACCATCAGTCACACACTGCGCCAACGTCGGACACGCTGAGGGATTTATTCATAAAATAGAAAAAAGGAGAGAAATAAAATCCGTAGAACACTTGTTGTCCTCGCAGTCTGCAGCTGGGGACAGATCTGAAGGAGTATATGAAGCTTTCAAAAGACGAGAACAACACTCAACGACTGCTTCAATACATCACATACTGGATGATGAGTAAGACACATCCAGTCACTGTAGAATCACATCAATTTATTTAACACTAGTTTTCACCTGAATGGATAAAACATGATACTAAATGGATGAACCAGCAGTAAACAAGACTTAAAGCTACAGTGTGTAATATATAGAAGAAGCTATTCACAGAATTTAAATGTATTGTCCATAACTACGTGTACATATGTGTATAATCACCTGCAACAAAGAAGCAATGTTTGTTCATGAACTCTAACTCTAATGAGTTAGACCCGACCTCCGTGTGAATCTCCATGTTTCTACATCGTGTTGAATACGGTTCTTGAACTAAACGGTTCCAGAATACGTCGCGTTCACGTTGAATTTTCAGACGCTGCCGGAAACCGGAAATGGAATCAGCGGTGCGCCACCGTAAAGTGTCCCCTGTCGGCTGCTCAGTTGGTTGCGGTTTGCAACTTTACCACCAGATGCCGCCACAAAATTACAAAAACTTACACACTGGGGCTTTAAGGTAAAGCCCCCCCATCAGGTGATGAGAGAGACATCCAGAGTCATGTGATTTGCAGACCCATCCCCGGCTGATTCTGTCTCCCTGTTTATTCACGTATCCAGTGTGGAGTGTCCCAGACATCCTGACACGCTGGCAATGTTTTTTCCACTTTCACCTTCAGACACAGTCCGTCGGATGTCCTCCGTGACGGGTGGCCGCTGATAATTTCATACCTGGACAGTCGAGTTCACCTCCATGTGACGTCTTGTCCGAACACCCAGCAGCTCGTAAAACATTCAGTCGGTTGTGAAAAGTATGAAACTTGGGAATCAAGTTTCGCATTTGCCTTTACATTAAAACTTTTGGCATTACTTTTACATTTTTTTTTTTCTCTTTAGATCTTATAGTGTGCTAATCAATCCTTCCTATATCTCAGAGGAGTTCTCTTTCCACTTCCCTCACATCCGCAGCATCAGTAACAAAGACCCCACAACTCTCTCTTTACCCCGACAACGCTGCGAGTCAAGAACCAGAAAAAAATGAAGACTGCAGTCCTCCGAGCTGCAGTCGTGGCCCACGTCTCGCTTTGTTGGCTTCAGAACAAAATGTCTTTTGAAGCCAGTCGCTCGTAGCGCTGCTCCCCATCACCGAGCTGTTCACAAATTCCTGCAGCAGCGAGACATTTTTTAAAAAGAAACACAGAACATGGGCCCGAGATTGAGTTATGAAAGCTTCTCGGTGAGGCAATCATGAGTCATTGCTCTTGATCGATAACCCTATAAATCCCCGTAGGTATCAGTGTACAGTGTTATGATTATTCTCTGCAGCGGGGGAGTAACAGTGATGTGTGTTGTCCCTGCGTAAGACCCAGTTTACAAGGTGGCCAATGTAATTCATACTTGACCTATTTGTCATTTCGTTCATTCAGTTTAAAATCTCCTCATCGGTTCTGACACTAATGGAAACTATGGTAATTAAAGGTTTTATGAACAAGATTGTAATGATTACGTCAGCAGGCAACAACTGTTCTCTATGTAAAGATGTAGAGGAGTAACTAGAACTAGTTCTTGGGCCGGTTGTTTGGTGCGGAACCATGGTAATCACGGACACGTCGTCAATGGAACGATGTACAATTGCAGATATTTATTTTCACCGTCCAAAAAAAAATGTGCATGGACCAACTTCTCACGATAAAAGGTAAACTGTATTTCTTTTTCCTAGTCTTAAAGACCGTAAGACTTTTACAATCCATTCATCCATTCACACACAGTCATACACTGCCGGCACAGTCGATGCAAGATGAATGGTATGTTAATAAAACAAAAAACGTGACATGTTGTAATGGTTCGCACCGGAGAGCCCAATGTTTTTTTGGTGCCCGCTCCAAACCAGCCGCTCAGGTTCTGAAACAAGTTTTCATTCGGTCGAATCGCCTCGAGCGGATTCAAAGTTTGTTACGGGAGCTCGTTCCCTCTTGGTGGGTAAAGTGCTCTGTCCGAGTTCATTAGTGCTTGGTTTTTTGGAACTTGTCCGGGCACATTATTATTCACATTAGTGCATGTTAAGTCTCCACCATGTTTTACTGTGATCCCCAGGGCGGACCGGTTGGACTCTTGTGATACGCATTTGTGAACATTGTGAGACTAATTTCTCTCCATAAGAAGCCAACACAGATCATGCAGTATTTGCGTGAGGATTTTTTTTCGTCCTAGTGCAGAGATTAAAACTCCTTATCAGTCCTCAGCAATAGGCCAGATAACTTAAAGGGGTTAAGATTTCTTTTAATGCTGTGGTATATGATGGCAGTAGAGGGATTTTTGTATTGTCATTTTCATGTTTCATGTTTCATGCTGCCGAGAGCAGCGTTTGTCCCTCAATGGCAGAATTCCCTCACTGCTTCACGACATGAACATGCTTTGATATGGACGCTCACCAGTTTCAGTCCCTTTGACAGACTGAGCCTCGTTCTCAGAGGCACTGCAGTGTTGCCGAGGGGAGAGTGTTGAAGTTTCCTCTTCCAGCCCTCGGGGGGGGGGGGGGGGAGATGGATGCTCAGAGAGAGTGCGGCGGAGACGGACAGATTGACGACGGATGAAAGTCGGCGGCGGTTTCTCTTTTGCTCTCGTCGGAAGACAAAGTAAAACAAAAGGATTTCATCCCTTTCTCTAATGCAGATGGAGAGCTAGCGTTCTGACAGACATGTATAGAATTGAATAAATCCACACACACAAAAAACCTGCTTGAGAGTCCAAAACCTGCACAAGATATTAAATTATAAATCCTTTTAATCGTTGCATTTAACTCTCCAATCTCTGCTCCGGGTTTTTCATTTCAGATCCTATCAGCTTCCTCTAAATCCTCCCTCTCCATCTGCTCCTTTCTTCTCCATCAGTCATTACTTCTTGGCTAATTCAAATGCTAATTCCGGCTCATTTCAGAGATTAATGTTTTGACTGAAAACATATTGTGCAGAGCCACATGACTCCACCTGGAATCGCTCGCTCCCTCACTCCCTCTGTTGTAACAGAAAATCTTCCCCCATTTAATGAGTCATAACTTAAGCTTTGCAGCGTAAGATAAATTCACCTGTAATTCCCGGGTTAATGCGCGAAATGCTTATTTCTCGGCCTCACTTGAACTTTTGAAAGTCACCCAGCCCCTACAGTAGTTTCTCTGCCTGCTGTTTTCATAGTAATATCTTTGCACTCAAATGTTGAACCACTTCAGAGCTAAAGTAGTAAAGTAGTTGTATTTCATTTTTTTGTCCAAGAATAAATGAGGTGTTGGAGCAGAACTGACGAGGGCATAAGTTTTGCGATTCGGTGAAAAAAGTGTGATTAAAAAAAATAACTCAATTCTCAAAGTACAATATTAAGTTCTCTAACATTTGTCTTTAATTTTAATGTGTTACCTAATTACAGTTTCCACCTTGTGCAGCCAATAATGAAAGCAAAAAAAAAAGAGAGGCAACAATAATTACAATCATATTTGCAAATTTAACAACCTGATTTTTAATTTTAATCACTTATGCATGGGAATGGGTTCCTGTAGCTGGTCCCATTTTGGATCCAGTTAATGATCCTGCCTTTGAAACAAACACCAACCGCTGTTCATAATTCTTTATACTTTGAAAGATTCCTCTCTGGATATCGGAGATAGATGTCCGCACATGTTGCTGTGAGCGAGTGGGCGTTTGACGACTCTGCTTTCCGCAGCGGAGTTATCATCATGTCCCGCTTCCCGCTGCTCCACCAAGACGCCACCGAATGTTCCGGAGATTTCCCTGCTGTTGTGAACGCTTCTCACTCTGGAAAATCTCCTGCTGCGTTCGTCAACTGTGAACGGCAAACTCTGGAAAATGTGTGGATGCAATTGCTTCGGAGTCGACGTCTGAAAGATGAATTGAAAGAGGCACACGTTCCCCAAGTCAGTGTGATATCTTTATATTTGGAAGTTGCTATTTTAAGGTAAAAAAAAAGAACTGGGTGTTGCCCAGTATAATGTGATGAATTCATATTCACTGAATGATAAAAGTTGCGTTCATTATATTTCCGCTGTGTTATTTAGACCTCAGCATCTCAGTGCCGAGTTCTGAGAATACTGAAGTGGTTTTTCAGAAATGTTCTTCCTCTCCACATTAATTATGCCGACCTTTTGGCATTGATTTGCTTCAGTAGATAAAAATCTAAATCTTCCAGTCATTCATAAATTATTCTCAGAGTGCTTTTTCATTTGCATCACTTTGGACGGTTCAGCAGTCTTGTTTCTGACGAGGTTCAGTTGTCTCTCTGCGCGCAGATCACACGTAACTCAATCAAACGCTGAGCGACGAAATTATTAAAACACGCTGGGCCGATGTTTCTTGCCTACTTCACACACGCGCACATTTATTCCTGACATTATGGCGCTCTATTTTTGTGCACTTCTCAGCACCCCGTTGATTATGAAGCTCGGTTTTCCTTGTGTGTGCCACAGCCAGATGTTGGCGTACTTCGACAACGGTGCCCGTTAAGGCTTCGGTCATCGTGGCTACAGGTGAGAGGGAATCACCGGTGCTGCCAATCACACTCAAGGCCAGTGAGTGGGAAGCTTGTTGTGGTTGCAGGAGAGAGCACGCTGTGCATATTGGGTTCAATGCCTGGTTCATATTCACAGGAAGAAGTGTTGGTCACAGACAGCAGATTGAGTTCAACGGTAAATTGACCGCAGGTAGAACTTTTCTCATCTTATCGACCACTCAAAGCGTTTCACATTACACTCGACATCCACTCACTATATCTAGCACTTTGTCCATCGGACATGCATCTCATTCACAGCCGTCAGGGGCAATCTGGGGGCTCAGAGTCTTAACCAAGGACACACTTCTACCCTGCGATTAATGGACGACCCGCTCTGCCTCCTGAGCGGCATCCAGGAAACGCTGCAATCGAGCGCAACTTATTTCATTTGGCGATACTTGAGGACCTCTCATCCTTCTGGGTGCCACGCATCTCACCTCTGTGAGGTCACCCTTGTAACGACAGTCATCCTGAGTCATTGGAGTCGCCGGAGGTCGAGTGTGAACGGTCGTTAAATCACCTGAATTACAAGTTAACCCGTCCTGTCGGTTGACAGTTCTGCCTCATCGTCGGGTCCAGGAATGAGAAGGAAAAAAAATCTGCTCTTACTTTTAAGCCGTTGCTGTTCCTCTTTCGTAGTATTTTCTGCATCTAAACAACAAACTGCAGATTAGACAATCTGCCTTTTGTAGTTGGTTAGTTTGGTGATCGCAATGCAAATTTGCAAATGTGATGACGTGAGGATGCACACGGAGCCGGTGAAGAGGACTTAGCGCTGTAACGATGCAGAGCTGCCACAGAGAAGAAACAAATCCAAACCTGCACTATTCCAATAGGGGTCTTTTGAAAAATGTCAACCATAATCACTGTCTACTACAAAGACAGAGAGATGTAATTAGAAATTGAGAACGAAGCACTCTAATTCTTTCATCCGTCTGATCGGCCGCCCACTCTCCCTCCATCCTTTTGTGTACGGTCTGTTCTTACTGCTGCTCCGACCACATGTTTCTGACACCGGCGCTCTGTGAAATAGGTCTGCGAGTTGAGAAAATTCTAGCACACGTTTCAGCATGCGAGGGTGAAGCGGAGGGCTTGTGATTGGGCGGAGGGGTCACCGGCTGACGGTGTATTCAAGGGAACACAGTTCACTGCCGTGTTTGCCCTTAACAACCAGACTAAATGTGGAGCTCATGGAGGCCAATTAAAAGCTTCTTTTCAGGGTTTTTTCTTCAGAAAGTTGACTCGCCCCAACACTTCTATCTCCTGCTGTGATGACTACACTCCTTCAGCGGCGTCGCTCTCCCCTTTGTGGGTGAAACACATCTACAACTCTGGCTGCGTTGCCACAAGCTCTCGAGCTTTAATTGCCTCCTCCACAGCGATGTTGAGGAAGATAATTACCCCATGATTTCTCTCCTCACGAACACACGTGTGTGGGTTTCCATGCGTGTCGTTCCAGTGCGTGACTATCATGCAGCCAGGCTCTTCTCACGCGGGGGGGGGGGTTGGGGGGTTGGGGGGTTGGGGGGTTCATCGCTGCAAGAGTGCAAGAGGAGGCGTTGGGCGTGTGGAGGGGGAATTCAAAATGAGGCTCCACTCTCCCTATGCATCAAACAAATGTTGGAACTGGTGACAGTGTTGCTGTAAACAGCATTTGGACTACGTTTGATTTTAATAATGATGTTTAAAAATAAGGAATTATAATTACACGTGTTTAGTAATAATAATTGTCCTTAATTACTTAAATTAGTTAAAGCTAACTGGCAACTCTGTTTTTTTTGGAACCAGACCTAGAATTGGGGGTGTGGTCTCACAGAGCTCGTCCACTTCCGCGCCCACCTACAC
Organism: Scophthalmus maximus; assembly: GCF_022379125.1. Taxonomy (NCBI): domain Eukaryota; kingdom Metazoa; phylum Chordata; class Actinopteri; order Pleuronectiformes; family Scophthalmidae; genus Scophthalmus; species Scophthalmus maximus. Next base: position 18,122,479 of record NC_061531.1, on the reverse strand, counting down.
TTGCAAACATGCACCGATTGGACAAACTAGCTGTCAATCATGCTGTATCCACGCTACGGTGCTTTATCGTCTATTTGACTCTAAACAAGACCAAAAGTTACAAAATGAAACTAGACTTGAAACTACAGATTGAACCATACAATGTTTACTGACGTGAGAAGTAGAGTCATTCTCTCATAGACTTCTATAGAAACAACCGGCGGAGTCGCCCTCTGCTGGTGAGTCCAGAGAATACAGGCTTCAGGCACGTCCGCGCAAACAATCGGGAATGACTGATCTGTTATTTATGTTGCCCGGGTTTCCAACCGCGGCAGGAAGCTGACGGCCGACAGCATCTTTTAGGGCTGTTTCAAGTTTCCACTTGGCGTAGGAGTCGGATCCTTGCAGAACAGATTATTGCATCAAACAGAGGTACAACTCTAGTAAATGGAATATTGGAAGAAAAGAAAGAAGAAGCGGCACAAGCAGCAGACTGAGAGTGAATGTGTCGTTTTTTGCTGGATGCTGTCAGATTGTAGTCGACCCCCGGCTGGAGACTGCAGCTGTGACTGAGAGTCCCAGTGAAGCGTTTGACTGATCATTATAAAGCACAGCTATCCTCCTCAGCATGACACTGCTACCCATCTCTGTCACACGATGATTAATAATGCAGTCGTGAGGGGAGCCATGATCTCTCATTAGTGGCGCACACGCATGCATGCGTACGCATGCAAACAGAGTAGTGGAGATTTTAATAGCGAATTAATCTGTGGATAATTGCACTGGCTGTCGGGGTCATTAGTAGTCCTCCAGCCTGTCTGGTTAATGGCTCGCAAAATCAACGCCTGTATTATGGCAATCTCTCTTTTTCTTTTTTTCTTTTAAGTCGTCCTCTGCCTCAGCATGGGTTGACTTTAGTTTACTGCGTATTTAATTGAAATGGATATCCAGAGGGAATTCGTTCCCTGCGGGTGTTGGACTTCGGTTGCCCCTCGTCACCAAGCCTGTCTGTGATCTTGGTGGACGGGATTTTAAGGCGCAGCCGTCGAACGAAGAGTGTATGGTTTGGGCTTCAGAACCACAATGTGGTTCTGTTGGTATCATCAGAGTGTGACCTCCAGTGCTTACTGGGGCGGTTTGCGGCTGGGATGAGGTTCACCACCCTCCAAGTTGCTGCCCCAAGTGAAGCGAGTTTAGGTATATCTTGAGGTCTTGTTCAGGAGTGAGGGAAAAATGGAGTTTGGGATCGGGGCCGCGTCAGTAATAATGCGTTCGTTGTGCCAGTCTGTTCTGGTGAAGAGAGAGCTGATTCGATTCTACGTTTCAACCCTCACCTACGATCTCTTAGTAATGATTGAAAGAACGGTATCACGAATACAAGCTACCGAAATGAGTCTTTTTACGTAGCGTGGCTGAGCTCAGCCTTGGTAACAGTGGAGTTCAGACATCCGGAGGGAGCTCGGAGTAGAGCCGCTGCTCCTTTGCCTCATAAGGCGTCAGTTGAGGTGGTTCAGGCATCTTGTCAGGAGGCAACCTGGACGCCTTCCTTTGTAGGTGTACGGGGCACGTCCAACTGGGAAGAGACCTAGGGGTAGACCCAGAACTTGCTGGAGGAACTACATACCCCATCTCGCCTGGGAACGCCTCAGGATCCCCCAGGAGGAGCTGGAAAGGGATGTCTAGAACACCCTGCTTAGCAGATAAGCGGAAGTAAATGGATGGATGGATATTTAAAATATAGACTGTTTAACTAACCTGTGGTTCACAACCCCATGCCCCTATGTCTGGTTGCAAAAAAACCCACGATGGCGGTTGATTTGGCTTCAAAATGGCAGCTTACAAACCAACGGGTGCTGTCACAGTTGGTTGCCACTTGGTCAACAGACATGAATAATGCTGTATCTCAGTTTAGACCTTCTTAAGAAATATCTACCATCTATTGTGTAGTTGTATTGTTTCACATTCTTTTTTTTCAATATCCTGCGGTGATCTGGTCTGGTTGAACTACAAATGAAGATTTAACTGTTTTGCCAGTATTGGCTCTTATGGCAACACTGACTGTCTCAACCGTTCGTGGACTGCAAATGTGGCAGGTTTTCAGCAGCATGCTCCCTATCCGGCGGCCTCAGCCTGTCAACGTGTCTGAATGTAAATCCCACTCTCACTGGCCCACGAAATGCAGCAGGAAACCGACTCTCATAGATTCATTTTCTCCCTGACTGTGCGGCTGTGTGGGAGGGTTTGGCAGTTGGTTTTGTGTTGAGCAGTAACAGCTGAAAGAAAGCCCTCCAGAGGAAAAGTGCCAGCTCCTGAGCGCGGCAGAAAATGGGACGGCTCATTGTTTTTAAAGCCCCCTCGAAAAGCTATTGGACGGCAACGGCAGTACTTTTGTTTTTGTTGCACAATGAAAACACTTTGTGAGAATTCATTAGGACACAGCGTCTTTCATTTGAACCCACCCATTTTTCGAGTGGGCAAAAAATACTGGAACACGTGATTTACATGTGTTTTTTAGATGGATCGTTTAAACATTGAATAGCTGAGGATGTCTTCTCTCGGTTTGAGCCTTGGCTGTTGTTAAAAACAACGGACCAAAATAAAGACCGGGGAACCTTTTGTAGGATAAAAGACATTTTAAAGCTGAGAACAGAGAGAAAAAAATCAATCGACATTGGGCAAAGCCAATTCAACAATTTGTAATGTCCTGAAAAATAAAGTATTGCAGCGCCGACCAGCAAACATTGAACAAGTCGGCCAAGGACACAGAGAGCTATGAAGATAAACTCAAAAACAACATGGAGCTCACCAACAACCTCCGCAGTGCAACAAACCATCCCACCAAATGTACGTTGCTGCTCATAAATTTGCGTGTGCGGTTGCTTGTCTCTTGTCTTGTCCGTGATTATTTTTTGACAGTGTTTGCTCACAACGTCCACAAACGTCTCAAGTACAATGGTTTGGATGAATTATGGGTTAAACTTTTTCAAGAGAAGGTTAAGCTCTGCATCCTCGGATGCAGTGCTGAAGAGACGTTCACAGTGATTCTTATTAGCACGATGGACGCGAAGGCAAGTTTTTTCGTTGAAGAACTCTCGAACCATTCGGTTGCGCTTCCTCTGAAGCTCCTCGATTCAACAGAGACCTTTCGCGATTTCAAAAAAGATTTCCTCTGAAACCAGGTCCTGACCTTTGTGGATAGATGTAGGTTTTGAATGATTGCTGCAGCTGTTCTCCCTCTTGTCTGCTGCAGTCCTTGCAGGCTGCGACATCGTCTTCCTAACAAATGTCCCACACTCTTGATGAATTAACACGAGGTTTCGTCTGGTGCCTCCTGCATTGCGCTCACATAATGCAGACATGTCAGCGTATGACCTCCCTCAGGTCTTCCATTATAATAAACAGATTTCTTTTGGTTGTTGTGATCACTGTCGGGTCGCCTGCCGCCGCCAACAATGACAAGCCCGGTGCTTTGTTACACTAGTTACATTAGTTTAATCATTTGACAGGAGCTCATTAGCATGTGTGTTTGTGCTCCTTGCTTTGATAATTTGTGGTTTTAATCTCCAATCATAAATCCTTTTGAACTGCAGCTACGGCAGCTCATCTGTGTTTTACCTGATGGTGGTGAAGGCAGCATCAGACATTAGCTGTGTTCCTGGGGAACACATCGAAGACATTCCTTCAATTCACCCCGTGTTTCAGTAAATGCTTCGTCATGTTGGAACTGCTTCAGTAATATCTTTACTGCAGGTCTTGCATTTATCCTTGTCCAACCTTTTGAGCGTTTGTTGTGGTCCAGGATGTAAACGGAAGTGGCTCTTATCTTCTCACATGCGTAGTTGACACGTGATGTCAGATACAAGTACACCCTTTATGGACCATACGCATCTAAAGTATGAAGTTAGGAACCGATAAGCAGAATCGAAAATGCATGTGTCTTATCCAATCCACGAACGTTGGATATTCGGAACCGGTTTACGACCCTATGCCTGATATGTTAAAGGCATCATTAGGTGTTTGCTACGGGTTTTAAAATAATAATAATAAAAAAGTATAATACAATAAGTAAAGGATCATCTATCTGTTGCTCATTGGTCTGTTCCGGCGGATCATTGTGGCTTTTTTTGACCTGGTGTTGGCTCAGCAGTGAAGTGAAGTGAGGTGGGAGATAATTAGCTGAAAGTAGAGGTGATATTCTGCACAGCGTGAAGTGAAACACAATCCAGTTCTTCTTCTGGGCTGAAGTGGCTCTTGGTCATCAGTTATTTTCCCCCTCCACGGTGTCTGTTTGGCTCTCTGATGAACTGCCTATCGACCTGTCTGTTGATCTCCAGAAAATGCCGGTGAGCACAAACTGTGGCCGTACGTCTCGTATTCCGTTAGTTATTACTGAACACACGGGGGGGGAAAGATTAAAACGTCATCGCCTCAGTAACAATGAGATTAAGGGAGCGCTTCTCTCGAGAGCGTGCAATAAAGCTGTCAATAAGTCAGAAACGATGCCTGTTTTTCTTTAGTTTACCAGCGAGAATATTGTTTTTTTATTATTCCTACAGTGACTGCATAAATACATTCATAAAAAAGAAAGTTAGAATTTTTATTATTTGCACTACGTCAACTTCATATAAGTATTACACTGTATACACTGCACTTATCATACTCATACTTTTTATTCAAACCACTGCACATTTAACCGTCTTCCACAAGGCAATACCCGCACTCTTTGTATGTAATGTGTATACCTTTTTTTATAGGCTTTTCATAGTGTGTTTTGTCTATTTTTGTTGTGTATTTTGCTTTATTTAATGAAGTTAATTTCCCAAGCGTGGGACTAATAGTCTGTTTTTAGTCTATGTACAATTCTGTCTTTGCTTCATGTTGAGAAAAGCAAACAGACGGAAAGAAAATTCGTGCCAGTCCAAATATTATAACTACTGGAGATGAGCTCCGGTGGCCAATTTGCTACTAACAAAGAAGGCCAGTGAGATCTGTTTTTGTTTCCACTGTGTCTCAGTGAATCATGTCCCTCCCTTGTTTCCTCCCGTCCCTTTGGAACGCAGCAGAACATCCCTCTGATAGCGGCTGTCTGGAGTTTGAATGTGTTTTGACGAAAATCCATTAACCCCCCCGAGTTTAAAACTGCTCCACGATCCATTTTCCTCAGACTGTCTCTGGCGGTGGGATTTCACCAGAGGTGCTCGGCTGCCGACGCAGCACCAAATGGCTTCGGGTCCACACACAGTCAACTTCTCACCGACCAGCTTCGGCTCCGGACGGGAAAACTAACACAAGGGAACTGAACATTATGACCAGCGAGAATATTACAATTTTGCAGAGTGAATCTAAAGACGTTGCAGCCGTAATTAACCTTAACTACGATCACACCCGTCGCTAGGTGAGAACCGCCCTTTCATGTGAAACGTCAAAATGGATCTCGATTGATTCTCATGGTCGTGTTCTGACAATATAGTGAGCTTGTTATGCGGAAGCGTATGGTTGAGGGTTGGTATGGTTTTCTGTTATTGTCGTATTTCATTGTAGTTAAATTTCATCCACTTTTCATGGATTCGTACAAATAACGTAAACTCACTTTACGTTTATTAAAACTGATAATCATTGGTTGCCGGTGAAGGTGAACTTTATGTTATTGCTGGCAATATGGCCTATAAATAATATCGCAAATATTTTTGTTATATCACGATACACAGTATATATCGTACATTTAAAAAAAAAAACTCCTCTAAAGCACTTCATAAATTCATAAAATAAAGATTCTAGAAGTCCCTGCAACCTATGTTTGTATTAAAACATTTGTTAATCTTAATTATATTCTTTAATGGTTTCTATTGGGACAATTTTAAACAAGCATGCAGAAAGGGGGAACTCACAACCAAGTCTTATGCCGGTGGCATAACAATATTTCACGTGACAATTTGTAGTCGTGGTTTTCGCGATAGTCATTTAATGCATCTTAAATACATCGAATATATTGGAGATACCGCCCAGCCCCTACTTGTTACAAGAACTATGTTCCCCCGCTTCACACGCTCCTGTTTTTCAGCCTGCAGACCGCTGGAACACATCCATGTGAAATATCATTGCTGATCAAGTGACTGTGTGTGTGTGTGTGTGTGTGTGTGTGTGTGTGTGTGTGTGTGTGTGTGTGTGTGTGTGTGTGTGTGTGTGTGTGTGTGTGTGTGTGTGTGTGTGTGTGTGTGTGTGTGTGTGTGTGTGTGTGTGTGTGTGTGTGCTGCACTTCATCACCAGAGAAGATGGGAACAGAGTGGAAGTGGTTATTTGCCCCGTGTTGGGGAACAAACTGAACACTAAACATAAGAGAGAGAGAGGGAGAGAATTGCAGTGCAGTCTGTACAAGATTGTGACTGAGGAGTGCATTTCATGCCCCTCAGCCTCTCCTCAAAATGGCAGGATGGATGAAAATAAAATTGCGCAACAGAAAGAAATATGCTGCGGCTCTTGATTTTCACCATGTTGCCGTGAAGTCTGCTGCGCCTGACATTTCCAAACACATTGCACCGCTCTTGAAAGTAAAAGACGTCCGACAGCGGCGCGGTGGAGCAGAGGCGGCTTTTGACGAGCGTGAACGAAACAACATTGCACTTATTTATATATTTATAGAAGCAATTTGTGTGAAAACTCACACAAACGCACACGAGCAGTGACGGTGCAATTGTTTTCTGTGGCGCTCGGGGGAAAAAGAGGCCGCGATGAGCAGGAAGGCAGCGTCACGCACCATCAGTTCACGTCTTAATTGAAAGCTGCGGCACCAAATCCAGAAAATCTCATTTGATCCTCTTACCATGGTAACGATTTGCGCGTGAGGATTTGAAAACAAGCAGGCGGCTGTTTAGCAGGACGACAGGCCGAACAGATACGGAGGCTGTCGACAAGCTGTCGGCACACAGGTGACTGTGGGTGACGTGCAAGAGACGGTTCGGCAGGCGATGAGCAGCTGAGTGGGGAAAGGTGGGGCGACGAGGAGGTGAGGAAATCCAACGGTCCACCATGACGGGGAAATATTACTAGAAATATGGTTTCACCAAAATGCTCTAATGCAAAAATACACTCAAAAACATGCCTTAATTTCATGACGTCTTGAAACAGCAAAGTGGATTATAAATCCCAAAGTTTGATCATGTTCGTTGTAATATTTGGGGAAATATGTAAATATATTTGACTCCATGTGGTTTGTCTTTCTCAACCATGTCGTCAGAAAACAAACTTCTTTTAAATAACTGGCAAACTACTGTATTTTGTCGTCAAATCATGTCATAGTTTTGGACAGGATTGGAAAATGTAACCTAAAATCCCTTATTATTTATAATAACAGAATAAATAAGATGATGTGTTCATAGCAAAGCTGATTTTATTCACTTTCAATTGCAAAAAGTTATCTACCTTTACATTTGTATTTACAGTAGTGCCTTGTCGTAGTTTATATTTGAGATTTTAGACACACTGTTTAAGTTCTATCCACAAATAGTGAAACAATGATTAAATATCTAGACCAAAAACATTAAATTAAGAAAATATGGACCGTATGGTCAGAGCCAATCAAAATACACATGGTCCCAGAGTTATCATGCAGAATGAATAAAACACAAACACTCACAAAGTCTGGAATCTGCATGTTGTAAAGACCACTTAGTGTAATATTACAATGTCAATAATCTCATTAAAAGCACGTCAGTAGTTCTGTAGTATTAAAGGAACGCGTGCGACGCTGATGGGATGCAGCGGGGCCATATAGACGCGATGCCCCTCCGAGGGCGACGGGATCGCTCCGAGGCTCCGGTGGCACGTTTCAAAGATGGCGGACGAGGACCTGCTATTGGTGGGGAGAGAAAAACAAACCAAACAACACTGTGGATTTGAGGTGGATGTGTTGTTGCCGGATTAGAGGTGAAACAGACAGAAACGTCCGCAGACGGACGGAGAGGTGGGATCGAATCCTCAAGAGTCACAGAGACTGTGTTGTATAGCCTGGAACGGCCTGTACAATAAGTACATGAAGCATTTCAGAGCTTGAGTTTCAGGAAATAATTTTCAACCCGAGGATACTACAATACTTTAACTATGGATAAAAGTTCCGGAATCAGAAGCAACATTTACTCTGAGAGGAAACACCAGTCTGGTCTGAGTCGAGTGAAGGGATATGACTGCGCTACGACTGTTGATTCATGGATTCATCCACGTTAATCTTCAGGGGATTGGACAAACACAGAGCAGCCTTAGAACGGAAGAAAGCATTAAAAATAAAAAAAGAACTGCAATTGTCCGATTATGCAGATATGCTTCCTTCATCATTTTGTTTGGTTTTTAAATGCGACAGAACGATTTTCCATTTGTTATCAAGCTGTCAAGTTAATGTGCATGTGTATTAAATTCATAGGTTTTTGTGACAATAATAACCTTAACCCATCTATGACCTCATGCTTATGATCATTTATACCACTGCATTGCTATTTATGTTATAACTAACACTAACCTGATCAACGGGCAACAATCTCCTTTACTCAAATACAAAACAGACACCAGACGGGATTACAGGCAGTTGTTTGGTCAAAGTAATATGTAAAAATTTGCCAAGCGGAGGATGAGGCTGTTTACTATTCTCGTGTATTTGTAATAAGAACAGTTGGCATTTCGCAGACATATTAATATTCCGGTCGAGGCTGAAAACCCCGCTTGAATTTCAGACACGATCGTCACAAAGGATCAGTCGCTTGCGTGTGACGCAGCTGCTGCAAAACAATCCCGACGTGACACGACACTCTGATGGACTGATCAGATTATTGATCCTGACGGTGTTCAACAACATTTTGACACTGGAGCTGCATGAAAATGAACACTCCTTAATGAGGCGGCGTTTGAGCGAGATAGAGGGTTTATTTGTTTCCTTTCCTTGTTTTTCTCTTTTTCTTGAGATTGTTTTGAAAAGTAAAGCGTTGATCCATTTCTTTTGAGAGACATCAGGGTATTTTGTGAAGCAACATTTCCTCACATCTGTCTTACAATGGGGAACTCAGATAAAAAGGGCCAGAGGGTTTGTAGCACGCCTGCATAGGGAGGTGCTGTCTGTTCTCTTCAAGCCTGTCGACTACGCACTGATGCAGTTGTGTCATTGTTTCACGCTCGGCATCAGTCAGACAGCCGCTGCAGGCCGAGGCCTGCGAAGCATTGGAAAAATAAACTGTAGTTCGTGAACATTGTGGTTAATTCTAATGCAATAAACGAGGCTCTTGCGACTGTATGGCTCGAGCCAACTTCACGTTAGCCACCTCTGTCGTAACAAGGACCCTCCCCGGAGCTTTGCAACCATGGGTGACTGCAGCTCTGTTGCTAGGCGACAGCGGTGAGGGCGGGACACGTCGGTAATCCGCCGTAGACTAGACCTCCTCATTGTGGTTTGGCTCTCGTGACCTTCATGACCTGACGGAGGCCGGCGGACCCCCGATGGCCGCGCAGACCTCGTCCTCCCAACGAGACGCCGAACATTTTGGCGGCCCCCTGCAGGTCGGTTTGCCGTTTGGCTACAAGCGTAACGCTGCTTGTGCATCCCTCGTATCGGCCTGCGTTTTGCAGGAAAAGCTTTGCGTTTGAAGAGTGTTCACCGCAGTAGAGTTCCCTGAGAGCTCTGTTGAAAAATTGCTCAGTAGTTGTTACAATGAAGTTGGTTCGGTGCAGCATATAAAACGCTGCATTTACTCCGAGACTACAAGGAGCAAAGTGCAGTTTTAAGAAAAAAAAGGAAGAAGACCAAACAGAAATTACTCCTCAGGGGAAAAATAAAATAAAAATAACACCGGTTGAGGTACGGTTCTTTTTTCTTCTGGCGTCAACAGTAGCTGCTCTTACTCCTAATGCGGGGCGTGTTTGTCTTAAGCCTTGTGATTTGCATATTTATTACCTGTCGACGCCGCTGACACCGGTGGTCAAAGAGGGAGTTCATTTCCCCAGACATCTGTTCCCCAGCGTTTATTTTCTGATCCGAGTCCCCGGCGTGTTGTCGAAAGCTCCGCCGAGACCAATTGAGAAGCGTCGATGGCGTCGATCAGTTCTATGCCGCAGCTCATTCACCGAGCGGAGACGCGATGCTTTGTGCTTCCATTTCCTGCTCGAATTAAACTTCAGCCCTTCAGTCGGTGATTCTGTGCACCAGGGGATTTTTCTTTTTTTTTTCTTGGCTGAAACTTTTCCCACTCAATGGATTTACCAGCAGAACTTTGCTGGTTGGACCAAAGGCGTCGTCGATGTTGTGCGATCAGTTACTTTGTGGCCATCGGATGAAAGGGAGTCGGAGCCTCGTCTGACTCGATGCGGTGCCATTCGGCACGTCACTGCCGAGCCGTGATGTCGGGCCAACTGATGTGGGCTCATGGGAAATGTTGTTTCATGAATATTTCATGAACAACAGCGTTAGATTGTTTCTCACCCTATACTGTTGAGAAAATGTTTTTGCCGGGCCTTTTCTTTTGTTTGGGGATTTTGAGGTTTTTCTTCCTCAATCGCATTCCGCTTGCTCTCTATGCAACATTATTTAAAATACCCTGTGAACAAAGTATGAACTGAAATGATCCCAGACAGGAACAGAATAACGCTGAATCCTACAAACTAAATTTAAAAAAAATGTCACGGCGGTTGGTTTGGCCGTTTTCTTCCCCCTTCACGTCGGTGACAGAGCGACTCACAGGGGAACCGGCATTAAAGAATTGACTTCCCTGTCTGGATGTCTGAACGCACGACTCGGAACATCTCGCAATTCGTGAAGTTCCTCCTTCTCGCTCTTTGACGGAAAAGCGTTCTCATTTGTCTCATAATTGTCTTTCTGTCCCATTCCCACGTTCTCGTCTCCGTCCTTGGCGCGGTTCTCTTGCTCTCACTACCTCTCATCTGTCTCTGTTTCCTCTTTCACCTCTTCACCTCCTTCCTCTGTTCACACCTGAGCCTCTTGTCTGTTCACATCACTGCCTCTTGTATTTCTCAGGCTCATGGGTGTGAGATTCACTGCCACTTCCACATCAACAGAGAAATGGCTTGGATATTGAAACGGGCCATAGGAGGAAATAAGTCAGATATTTAAGTCATACAATGTCGTTTTGCCCTAAGACACAAATACATATCTAAATGTGATAAATAACCAGGTGCCCTTGCTAAACAAGGTGTGTTATGAGCTCTTTTATTATGTTCATCGTTACGACCCAGGCAGATTTCCGTCCCTTCTGGAATGTGCTGACGTACGGCAGATCCACTGTGCCTCTCCCGTCTCCAGTGGCGACATTACAAGTTGCCCGGCGTCGTGTCGTGGAAAAAAAGTTTGGCCTCTCCGTTCAGCACTTCATCGATTTCACGAGTGATGGCTCATTCAGCTCGAATCACTTTTGTCAGTAATTGACTTTGGAGAGGATGTAATTGAACCGAGGGGGCATCGCAGGCCCCGGGTCTTCTTTGCTGAGTGTGTGAGATTTTGGAAATAGCGGCGGCTGGAAGTGGTACTTTACTCAGACAGTATCCCCATTATTATTCATTCACTCCTGTCATGTGGGAGAAAAGGAGAAAATATGGATGAAGATTGTCACGGACTTGAACAGAATCCGAAAGCAGATGGAGTGGCCTTGTCTTTCCTGTGTCTGAGCTCATACGTTATGTCATGCATACATCATACTGTGGCATTATGCAAATGAGCGTATCCCACATGCAACATGCAACACGCAAGGTCTGATTTAGTAAAAGAGACTAAAAGGTTTAAATGGATGAAACGTCGTTCTGAACGTACAGTGTCTAATAGTAAACTTTAAGTGCTGAGAGAGCGAACTGCCGCGGCTCATTCTGTCACGTAAGCAGCAGCAGCAGCAGCAGCGTCTGTACACTGAATGCTTAGTTTACCAACCTACATCATTTATCCTCTGCAGAGCTTTTTTTTTCTTCTTTCCAAACTAAGTGACAGTATGTGACAATAAAACAATAGGAAATGCAGTATTTTCTTTTTTGCAAATGCAATATAAATGGTAATGCATGTGTAAGCGGTTCCTTCCGCGTGACTTAATGTCTGAAATGTATTCATACATGACGTGTGCACGATTGTAACTCTCCGTGAATGACTGGTCGTCCTTGGAGAGTTTGACATTAGACGCTGGTTCGTCTCTGCCCACATATATGAAACAAAAATGTACACATGCAATATGATGTGGGAACTTGAAGCCTCCAATGAGCATACGCTGAGAAAATAGTGAATCGTTCTCGCAATTCAACATTTTGAATTGAAAATTAAATAGATTCGTAGATTATGCATTTCAAACTAGTGAGTTTCAATAGGTTCCTTTTTTTTTCTTGAAGAAAAGCCTAATCTGACAAATTATTATTCAAAGCAGAGACTTGAAATGTCTTCCAACATTACTGTAAGTGATCTGCTTCATTCTCACCAGTGTGTCAACATTGATACAGATATATTGTCCTTTGAGAGATATATATATATATATATATATATAAATAAAGAAAAGCAGCGCTGGCTACAAAAAATCCAATGAGCTACTAAATAATTTCAACAAAATGTGTAAAAAAATATATCTTGATTCCGTTATAGATACAAAACCAGGCAAGTGGAACCAACTCGTAGCCATAGACTGTGTATAAAAATGGACGTAGTCACCGGGTCCAGGTCCAGGTCTCGCACGAGTGAACACAAAATGACCCTGCGGTCGAATTAGCACAACACTTGATCCATTTTTTTGTTTTGATGCGTCATCATCAACACAGTTGGATAAACCGGTGTCTGCTTCATAGAGGCCACAGTCTGGAGCCAAACTCTCACATAGCGGTGCACAGGTTTTCCCAGAATCCCCCCATCGACAGTTACTCACGCGCGGATGGGACGGAGGGGAGCAATTGGTTTTTCCCCCCCACTGATCGGCGCCTGCCAAGCCGACAGATCGCAGGCGGGTGTGTCGTCGCTCGGGAGAAACCTTGTGGGTGGAGTGGAGAAACTGCACCGCTGCCAGAGGCTGCTCGCCTCCGAGCGACGGTATCAGGCTCCAGGCCGAGCAGCGATGAGAGAGCTGGACACGCGGCTGGTGAAGTGTTCAAGTGGCCGTCTGGTTCTGATCTGTTCTCCGGATGATTGTTACCATTATTTTTTATCCTGTGTTGCATCCGAAAGGTTTTATTTCCATCTCTGAGCAGCTGAGCAAAAAACCCCATGTCCCTTGTTCTAACTGCAGTGAAACCAGAGATCAACTCTGGCTCTATGGCAACAGCAGGTGGAAACTGACAGACGCTCACACGCAGTTGGCATCTAGCGTATTGACTTGTCCACCGGTCGGTGCCAGGTGGCAAAACCACTGCCAGCGAGAAATGTTTTGTGATGAGCTGCACGGAAGACGGTCATTAGAAACGAGCCGCGACACACAATCGTTCTTCTTCTTCTCATTAGACAGGTTGTTCAGGGAGCTGCTGGCAGAATAAGGGTCTGTACGAACAGGCACATCTCAATTTGCTTTTTTATTTCTGGAACGTCGGGGCGGAAGATGAGGATACGTCGGGCGCTGACTGCTTTAGCCCAGCGAGTCGCATCATTTAGTGGCGCAAATTGAAGCCAGCGGGGATTTGTGGGGGTTCAGCCACGGCTCAGCAGAGTGTAAAGACGGACACACACACAGACACACACACACACACACAGTCGTGAACTTGATAATCAAGTTTGGTAATAAATCTTCAAAGTTTTATTGAACCACTCGTTTTCGGGGGGAATGATTCCCTTCCATAAAATAATTACATCCAACTGGTTTGCTAATTACAAGTAATTATATTCCGTGACGACCATCCACTGTGTATAAAGATGGACGACATGCCGGCTACCCCCAAAAGTGAAGCCACATCATCTGCGTCGCCCCCTGGTGGCTGTTGACAACTCGTTGAGTGTTCAAGGGATTTTTCTTTACTTCTTGGAGAAGAACCCGTTTTTCATTTTCTTTCATTCATACAGAATACTTGTCAGTAGTTTCACATGAAAATGAAATGAAATTGAAAAAAGTAAGTGCAGTGTAGAGGTCATAATAGTCTTGTGGCTGCGGTTTTTCGACTTGAGCCTTGCTTCCTCAAGACTCTCAATAGACGCATAACAGAGATGTGCTCATGGGGTTTTGATTTGAATCTAAAGCTCCATGAAGACGTTTCTTTCTGAGCACATTCATGACACAATAATCTCCTGAAAAGCTGCAGCTGTCTAAAAGCGGCAGGTGTAACCAGGATATTTAGAAATCGAGCACTCAGACTCTTACCGTCTCCCGTTGTGTCCGCTATCTGCCCTCTGGATATATATCGCACCTCTGAGAGTGAGAGCGGTGCCATGTTGCTTCACATAAAATTAAAATACAGTGAAGATAATTGGTGAACAAGGCTGTAGGTGATGTAACCTTGGGTTACTGTATTATTGTTGTTAAACATTAATGCATCTCACTGAAGCAGTGAGTGGCTGCGAAGGTGATAAATTACCGGCTGTTCCTCTGCTTTGCTTGCATAAATGTGTGTTACTCATATTAAAAGCGAGTGTGTGGGGATTAGATAAAAGCTTCCGCTAAATTATATGATTTTCTGTCTTTATTAAACCGCGGCGTGTATTCTTTGTTTTTGACATTTAGCCGAGGCGGAGTGTGGGAGAGTGTTGTGGGAAATAAATGGAGAACTTTGATTGAGTTTGATTGAGGTTTGTACAGGACGTCTCTCCGACAGCACAAAAATGAGATCAAGAAAAAAACCCTCCAGAAATGTGATTTATGGTTTTGGCTTCTGACATGAAAACAAGTTTGCGCCGACAGCGGTGGTTTTGTACAGTCGTGCAAGAGAGCGGCAGTGTTGAAGCTGAATTAAAAAGTTTAGATAGATAGTTAGGTTACATATTGTTAAAGGAGACATATGTTATGGTTTTTCAGTTTCTCCCTTTCCTCTAGTGTGTGATGTAAGTCTTTTTGTGTACGTAAAAAGGTCTGCAAAGTTAAAAAGCGCCCAAAAAGCCTGACGCTCCTCAAACGCCTCGTCAGTACTCCGGCCTATACTTCCGTGAGATGGTGACATCACGATGTTACGTGAGACACACCTAGCGGCTAGTCTGGCACGCCCCGAACAAAAGTCACGCAAAGCAAGAGCGAGAGAATTTCCTACACGCACTGGAAGCGGTTGACCAATCACAGCAGACTGGGCTTCATTGGGAAGGAGGGGCCTTAAAGAGACAGTAGCTAAAACCAATTGTTTCAGACAGAGGCGCTGCAGGAATGGACGTTATTTGGGAACTGATGTGTTTACTGAACATGAGAGTATGTAAACATTTTCAAGTAATAAACCCAAATCAATATTATGAGCCTGAATATGATCAGAATATATCTTTAAATAATAAGCAAGGTTTAAAATTTTGTAACCTTTAAATGTTCTGCTGCAGCGCTGTTTTTTGCTGATGAGACAATCGTTTTGGTGGGTGAAGTCGTCTCACTTAATACAATTTTCTAATTCAATAGAGGCTTCACGGGCAATTATGGAGATTGTGCCTCTTTAAGATGCTGGTTAATTCATTTTTCAAGTGGAACGCACGTCTTTTGCTTGACAAATGCAGCGGCTTCTCTTTTGAACTGAGGCTGTGATGAGACATTACAGTAACCTGCTGATGCACCGTAACTGACGCAATTAAGCTTCAACACTAACCTCATCGGTCCCTTGGTGCCGTTTGTCTCCAGGGACGACTCAGGATCTCGTTTTCTCCTGGTGTCGTTTTTCCACTGTAACACGTTCAAGAGGTTCAAAGTCCAAACATCCGTCTGTTCACTGACAGGAAGATGAATACATGTCATGGAGTTCTTACGAGTTTCTCATCGAGGCAATCTTCCTGTCAAGCCACTCTTTCTTTTCCTTTCCTGTCATATGAAGTCTTTGAAGGTTTTTGCTTTCTACCAGCCAGAACCTCCGATCTGGTTCTTCTCGACGTTGCCCAACAGCCAAGTGGCTGCGCCCTTGAATCCAGGCTTTTTGTGGCACCATAAAGAGGATGTTTATTGTTTACCTCAATTATTGTGGACGAAATATGTGTTTAATGAGGTTTGATGTAGGAAAAATAATTTGGGTTCTATGAGGAGCAGGGAGTGGAGGGTCACAGTAAAGTATTGAAACTACCAGGAATGAAGCAACTCGAATCAATGGCCCCATAAACTCACGTAGTAAAATATCCATTTAGTATAATTAAAAGTGGACTCACCATTCATTACCTGGGAGGCAGTTTATATATCCAGTGTCACTACATGAAGAGGCTGGTCTTTGTGATGGTAATATATTTTGTGGAATGTTAGCCAAAGCCCAATGAGCGTTTTCCACCTTTTAGGTGCAGGTCACAGTTACATAATACAATGATATCAAGTGGAAATCAAATAAAATGTATTATCCTTCCTAAATATTAAGCAGGGGATTTGAGGCTACATGAAGCTACATGAAGGCAACTTTTTACTTTACTCTACCAACTATTGTATATATGCTTTATCTGTAGCAGAAATAACCGTTGGGAGATGAAGTTGAAATTTGAAGAACTTCCAGTAACTCTATATATGAGCTCTTTCTCAGATTTATCCATCTGTATGTTGACTAAGACATAAACGAGTTCACAGATGCTTGATGAGATATGCATACTCCACCAAAAAACGTTCTTAAACACTGTAAATCGACGCAGTTACATTCAGAGTGAACCCTTGGTCCAACAACCATGCGCTGATTGGACGGTACCAGCTGTCAATCACTCTGTATCCACACTCCGATGCATATGGTGCTTTATTGTCAAATTTTACTCAAAAACGAGATGACAAGAAACTACAGATTGAAACATAAACTCCTCTGGAAAATGTTCACAGACGTTATAAATCAAGTGAGAAGTATAGAGTCATTCTCTAGTAGACCAGTTGAGTCGCCTTCTGCTGGTCAATCCAGAGAATACATGCTTAAGGCACTTGCCTAAGTCACTCAGATTTTATAATATAACATCCCAAAGTACACATTCACAATGTAAGAATAATAATTGTGTAATCGAGTGTCAGCGTATGCCTTGTTTATTTATTCATTTTCCCTCCGTTTTTATTCCAGTCTTGTCATAGAATAAATCAGATTGTTCTTTTTGTTTTCCGTGGCTCTGCCTCTCGTCACAAACAGGAAGCTAATGACTCCTTTAAGAACCAGGACACGTGTAGATCTTATCAGTGTTTATGGATTGAATGTTATCTCTCGCAAAGAGCACCTCAATTTTTATTCAGTCAATTCTTCAGTTATCCCGCACTATTACTTAACGTTGAGCTCATTTATTCTTAAGTCGTTTCGTCAAATTGCTTTATTTCTTTTTTTCTGTTCCAAGTAATTAACCCACATGGAAACGTGAACAACATGGTATTATTCTGTCAGAGGCTGAAACCAACTTTATTTCTATAATCGTGCGCTGCCTGTTTGATATCTCATTAGCTTCAGGATGGATTGAATTCAATCATCTCAACACCATCATCATCTAATCATCTAATTTTTCAAGTCACGGCCGAGTTGTAATAAAAGTAATTGAAGCTTATTGTCCGGATGCAGCAGCTGATCAGAACATACTGGACCACAAATTCCAAAGGACTGTGATAACACAAAGAGGTGTTGATTTATTTTTATGGTTATGTTGGAGGCCATCGTTGGTGTTCTTGTACTGGCCTATCCTTAGAGGTGTTACTAATCATACGCCTCGTCCACTTTCAATGAATCATGTGAAATGTCACTGTACAGCTGCTTTCAGACATGAACCGACGTCCGGACATCTTCCTGAACTTCTCCGGAGGGGCCGTATGTGACAACTAGGGGTCGACCGATATGGCTTTTTCCGGGTTGATACCAATATCGTTTATTACTAATCTAAAAGGCCGATAATCAATATTTGAAACCGACATTTGTCTGCAATAATAAGTGTCAAAAGGCGTCAACATTTTGATTAATAATTTGATGAAATGCCTGAAAACATATGTTTGATTCACAGAACCTTTCAACGTGACCTTAACAAACAAGTATGTCAGATCACACCTTTGCCTCAAGGGACTTTTACAATCTATTCACCATTTGCCTTAAAACTTTTATTACAATTAATTAAAATCCCCCCCCAGGTCTTTTTTCTACTCCTCTCCTCATACATGCTGCTTAATGTGAGTGTTGATTCATTATATAACACATCAGAACCCAATGAGACCCAGAACACCACTCCTCAGCGATGGATGAAACAATAACTCGTCAGTCACACGAGAGGTCGACTCCCGTGGGACCGACGCAGAGACCTCAGCTCGTGTCCTTATGATCTCAACACCATAATTCAGATGAACAGCAGCGGCTGACGGCTGATTCTCCAGAGAGCAGAGAGGAAACTGAGCCAAGTGAGCTGTGAAGCAGCACGGTGACGTCTGAACGGCCTGGGAATCAGTGCCAGCCTTAATGGTTCTGCTCGACAGGACATGGCAACATCCGCTAACAACTGCAGCGGCGTCATGTCAGCCACCTTCCTCTCGCATCGTATCATCATCTCCGCCTCGTGCTCGTGTCGTCGCCGCCGTCAGCGCCACCTTCGCCGCCTTGTCGTGAAACTGAGCGCTGAACCGGATTAACCAGAGCTGAGTGTCAGGAGTCAGCAGGACTGGGAGAGATTGGGAGTAATCCTGCCCCATCACCCACCTCCAGAGAGGCTGCGGTCACGGATTAAAGAGGCTCACAATTCATTACACTCTGCTGCAGAGTGTGAGACACATCATCCGCAAACACTGATCTTCCGGTCTGGTTAGGGGGCGCTCACGAGTTAACCCGGAATTAACGGGGGTCTATGGAGCTGAACGCCTGAAATGTCAATGGAAGAGGTGGAATCAACAGATACCTCGGTATCTGGCTCAATCGTAGCGCCATACCCAGGTTTGTCTGAGGTTGACGACGCGGTACCTACAACGTGATTTGTTGTGTTGTCGAGTTTCTCCTGGAAGTCCGAAGATGGCGGACAATCGACGTGACATTTTTCTGTTCAACGAAACAGAATAAGAAAAATTTCTTATTGCACAGGAGGTTTGGTTTTCCGTTGGTATAGTTTATTTGATTGTCAGCAGGACAATGCAAAAAAAAAATACTCAATGGATTTCCATGAACCTTGGTGGAAGGATGGGACCTGGACCAAGAAAGATGCCATGTAATGTTGGCACAGTTCTGGACAAAGGGGTAGATCCAGGAACAATTTGTTTTTTTATCACTTTCTTCATCATTGCAACATTTTGACCCAATTTCCCAGGAAATAGTTCATGAATCTTGATGAAAAAAAACACGGGAAAAAAAGGTGATTGATATCTGTGTGTGTGTGTGTGTGTGTGTGTGTGTGTGTGTGTGTGTGTGTGTGTGTGTGTGTGTGTGTGTGTGTGTGTGTGTGTGTGTGTGTGTGTGTGTGTGTGTGTGTGTGTGTGTGTGTGTGTGTGTGTGTGTGTGTGTGTGTGTGTGTGCGCGTGTGTGAGAGGCTCATACGCTGTGTGAACAGTGGTGTTACGCCGTCGAGCGTCTCACCGAGGGATTATCGAGTGACACAGTTACGACGCAGTCTGAGAGGCCACTTCATCGCTCGGTGACGCTGGAGTCCGTTTGCCTCTGTGGTTCATGTCCTGTAGCAATTATTGTTTTTCGTCCCCCAAAAGTGGAAGCGTGCAATCAATTTGGCCGCAGGCTCGGTCATCGTCATCTCGGCCGATGTGCAGAGCGATGTGTGCGCCTCCTGCTGGTGCTGAAGCAAACGTCCGGGCCTTTTCTTTAAGGAAATGAGATCTGTCACCGCGGGAGTTTGGCGCTCGCAGGAGGAGGAGGTGGGCGGCTACTTCTCATGGATGTGAGTTATATTGATGCAGGTCGTCCCTCAGAGTATTAAAGCCCACGCCAGTATTTCATTATGTGTGTGTGGCAGCTTTTTCGGTGTGAACAAAGGTTTGTTTGCGTCTCGGGGAGGAGGACGAGTCTCGCGCGCGTTGTAAACATTTACATCACCTCCTCACGGTGAGACGAACCGAACCGTCGGATCATCATAAAACACTTAAAGCTTTATTTTCCACTTCAATGCTTCCACCCGGGGAAAGTCAGAGAGTCTGAGCTGAGAGTAAGAACACAGTTTAGCATAATAACTGTTCATTTCCAGAGACGTAAACTCGCCCACAAACCAAACGTAGTGACTCTTGACTTTTTTCTTTCCTTTTTTTGGTGAAGCTATTCCCTAGCAGGCTTAATATCTAGACAAAGACCCTAGACAACAGCTGCGTGAATACTCAGACGTCCAATGTGTTTGGACTTGTTCCTGCTGAGGCTGCTTAATGGTCGGGAACCCCTTTAATACACGTGATAAACTGTATTGTCTGTCGGGTGCAGTGTGTGTGATAGATTGGTAACAGCGCGGTTGTGGCTGTAACAGATATTCTCATCGACCTCAGGACAAGTGAAGATGCTGACTCTAAAAAAAAAAAAAAAAAAGTCAGGCCTCCCCTCTCTGCTCGGACGACTGAACTGCCAGGAAGAGACGACCCTCGGTGTGTGTGAGACAGCTGTTGGGTCGGACGTGTGTGTGTGTGTGCTGTGAGAAGTATTAGCTCCTCTCGTCCTCAGAGGCGGGAGGATTTCCACCGAACGCCACTTGGCTGCAGAGAGTGATAGATGGTTCCTATTAAAGTGAGAGAGGCAATTTAAAAAGAGAAGAAAAAAAAAAAGAGACGAGCAGAGACGGTCTCTCTCCTCCTGTAATCACTTCCCCTTCTCCGCGGTGACACTGCAAACATGTCAGAGACGCACTGTTAAATTTTATATTTACAGACTCCGTTTGTCACACTCGCTTCTGATCCGTTGTGCACTTTGATCAGGTTTCATTTTAAACCCTGGTCGTCGAAACTTCTCTTCTCTGCACGACTCAATGTTTCCCTCGGTCGCACCGGTGCGCCTAACGTTTAGCTGCTCTGTCTGTCTGTGTGCAGCGTTATGTTTTTTTTCCCCACCAGCATACAGCGAAGAAGAATACAACGGTCTGAGCCAATCGGAGGCAGAGAAGGGGCGGGCCTTCGTCTCTGATTGGCTCTGACCTTGGTATTCTTTTTCGCTGAATGTTGGTGGGGAAAAGAAAAGAAATCAGGCATAGTTGGGGATGGACCCAACTATCTGTAGTATAGTATAGTATCTGGTATTTAACTGGGCCAAGGCCTAAATTACAAAAGAGCGTTGTAGTGATACCAAGAAAAGGTATAATATGTGTATTATTGCCGTGCCATAAGGTGTAGTTTCATTCTTTACGGGTGAAGCTAGATTACATGCTGGTGCAACCAAGGTAACAACCAATGTAAAAAGTCGGTCTGGAGCCCTGGACTCTTTCAAATAGTGAATTAGTTTCTGTCAGTTTGACTTTCCTTCCTTTTTGGGCTGTTTTCTAAAGCACAGCAGCTTTCCGCTCCAGCTGTTCACTTCCAGCTCCAGCAAAGATCAGCCGCGGTGTAATTCAGACACCCTGCAAAGACCTGCTCCCGCTAAAAGGATTACCTGGACCCCTGCGTCTCCTTGTTCCCTGGACGAGTCCGCTCTGCCCGAGCACGGGAGGGGATGTGAAGACTTGTTGCCTTGGGAACAACACAACCTAATAATGTCGTACTCTTTGCCTGAGATGAATATCAACTCCAAAGAAAAAGAGCAGATATTCAAAATCACACCGCAATGTAACCATATATTTAATGAGGCTCGTCCTAAAAGATCCGATAAAAATACATCAGCCAATATTATTATACATAATAAAAACTTTAATTGTAATAAAATCCGTATGTAATTTTTAAGCCATAGTTCTGGCACATGTCCAGCACTGGAGATTAAAAGTAACGTCACATTGGTCTCTGCAAAGTTGTGATTTCCTTTGAACAAACGAATCTCTGGATTTATTTTGGATTTAAGCTGAAGGAGATTTGGCATTTTCACTACTAAATAAACTCATATCTTTGGTCGACAGATTGATCATTTAGTAAAATAAAACCCCACCCTGAAGAGGACAGGTTTGAATGAGGTCTAAAGCTCAAAGATATTAAGTTTTACTCATCGAAACAATAGCAATTTATCGACAGCAATTTCGTGGCTGTCCATAATTATTTTAGATAAATAATAGTATGTGTTTTTTTGATTCAATCTAAATGCTGCTCTTTCTTTCTGTCTCCGTCCATCCCTGCCTTTGTTGTTCCTGCTGGGTCACCTTCCTCTCGTGCCCTCCCCCCACCCCCCACCCCCAAAATGGCGGTTGTCCTCTGGGCCCGACCACCTTCCCTCTGGCTCTTTTGGCTCCCCGTCTCAGGTAAGTGCTCCGTTTTTTAAAAGTATTACTCACCGTCTGTCTCCTGTGGCTCTGTGGAGCTGTGTGGGCCGCTCGTCCTGCAGCAGAGGGCCGGGCGGAGACTTAGAACCAGACCAGTCTGGACTGGACTGCTCATCCACTGAAACAGGCTTGTAGCTGAGTCCTGGGTTTCAAGGTCACAAGGCGTATTCATGTTGATGCTTTACCAACGAATGTTAGAGCACAAGATGTGATCGACATTGACGGCAGGGGCCACGATCGCGTCGTCATCTGTGGGCGGCAGACGGCGATGATGAAAAAAAAAAGGACAAATAATCCTCAAGCTCAATATTTTTACTGAGGCAGATTCGACCCATCAGTCAGACAACTGTTGCCGGCTGCCACAAATAGAGCTGCGAGACGTGTGCAGACAGAATCTATTTTCCTCATCACTTTCAAGTCGAACGTGTGAATTGATATGAGAGAGAGAAGAAAAGAATCAGAAGCAGGTCAGGGGGAAAATTTTAAGGTGATTGCGACTCTGACGGGAGGATTGACATTGATGTTGGCGTGTAGCTGTGGCTCATAACCATGATCAGTTACTATTGTTATTATTTATTTTAATGCCTCACTAATGTCATATTTAAGAAAAGAAAACTGCTGATATGTTTGCGGAACGGTGCTCTGTTGTCGTGCAGTGTGTCTGTCATGTTGTGGGGTTTGTGGTTTTTTTTTACTTGGAGAGAGGGAAACAATCTTTTAAAGTGGTTTTCACTGTTTCCTGTGTCGTGACCTTTGACCTGACACATCCTTTATACACTCACAGACCCCCCCCCCCCCCCCCCCCCCCCCCACACACACACACACACACACACACACACACAGAGCATTGTTTATGATGGTGGTATCACGGTGAGAGTTTTCACCTGAGCCCATGTTGGAAGGGCGGACATGTCTGATCACTGCTCCCCCTGGTGGTGATCTCACAGCCAACACAAAACCTTTGCTTGGGTTTCAACATGTTTTTCTGTCAAGCTATTGATGCTTTGTCACATTGTGAGCATTGTGTTTACTCCACCGTGTCGATGGGTTCAAAGGGCGATAATTCGCAAACCCTGCATATATATATATGTATACAGTATATTTCTTTCACCCACAGTCCATTATAAGATTCGCTCACAGTCGACCTGTACGGCCCACGTTTCCCGCCCACCTCCACCTCTTCGCTGTGAGAGGCGGGACCCACGTGGTCACAGCTTGACGTCTTGTGTGATGTTTCTGGTCCAAACTGAGACCTCTGCTCCTCCGCCTGCTCTACCACGGAGATCCACTAGATGGTAGAGCATAGTCAAGAGTGAAAGAGTCGCCGCTGGAGGAGAGGAGGAAGGAGCTCTCTCTCCCTATATATATATATATATATGTTTGTGTGTGTGTGTGTGTGTGTGTCGTATGTCTCAGGGTTTCATCAGATTAAGCACCTCTTTATTCAGGAGATGGAGGGTAAACATTTGCTTTTGTCAATCCTCCCCATGCTCCCTCTCATTGTCGCAGCTGGGGGGGGGGGGGGGTTGGTTCAAATTAAACCGTGGTGTGTGCTTTGGCAAGTGTAAACACATGCGTGAGTGAGTGCGTGTGTTGTGTGTGTGTGTTGTGTGTGCGTGTGTGTGTTTGTGTGTTTGACCTGTCACAGTTGATATCCACCTAATAATACCTGTCGGTTGCCTCGGTTACCCCTCCCCGTGTTTGCTGACACTGTCCTCTGCGAGGGCTTCGCTGCTGTAAGCGGCTCCGACAGTGATTGTCAGGTACAGGGAACGTGGGACCTGCGGTTCCAAGCTCGCCGGCGTGGCAACGGGACCCGACAGGGGCTCCGACTGGTTCTGCTGCACGAGAAATAATAATTAGGAATGTTGTATTTCAAACCGCGCAGGTACACCGGGACCGGTGGAGCAGCGTCGCCGTAGTAAAGCAGGGAGATCAAATCAATGGCGCTGGTTTATTTCTCTCCTGGGGCAGATCCATCAGTCGTGTCCTGGCAGCAGGTTTCGACCTGAAGCACGTACGGGACATTAGTTTAACCCCCGTGACAACGTGCAGCTGCTGCTATGTGACCGGGGCGGACATCGTCAGCGGGGGGAGCGAGGGAGGGGCTGCGACAGAGATGCTGTACGTTGCTCTTATTCCCCAGCTCGCACAGTGGAAGCCGTTTGTAAAAGTGAATTGGTTCAGCACCTTCAAAACTTTATTCCGTTTCAAAGCTGGGGCTGACAGGGCTGACATTTAAAACTCGTCCCTCCTCTCAGGGACACTCGCCGTGGTCCAGGCAGGAAGGGAAAAAGGTTTTTCAAGGCTGCTCATTTGCACAAAGAACCTTAAAAAGCGAGTTCAGGCCTCTGTTGTTCCGTCTAATCAGTGTTAACGGTCACAGTCGGAGCTAATTATAATAACAATGAGAGCTCGTATCAGTGCCTCTGGCTGCGAAAGGTCATTTATGAATCTGACTGCTGCAGAGACGATGAGTCTGCACATGTAGAATTAAACTACACACGTAGTTCATGTCGGATGTAAGCTGCATAATTATTATGCAACTTCAAAACTCTACTTAACTTCTATGTATTTTGAATTTTAAAAGTTGGTGGTTCACATGAATATGTTTATAGCCACAGCGATTAGTTGATTAATTGATAAGTGGAAGGACATTATTGATTTTGTGCTTTCGTACATTATCAAGGGACAAGTGTCCAACGTCTACTGGTTCCAGTTTGGGGAAAAGGAGGATTGAATGATGTTTTACATCATGTTTGAGATTGTGTAATGGAGGTTTTTTGGTGGGTGTCAACCGTTGATGGAATAAAAAAACAAGACATAGTCTTTGACTGCAGGAAATTACAGTTAAATTATATTTGTCACCATTTTCTGACGTAATATAACAAACGATCATCAAGGTGGAGACCAACACTGAGCAAAAAAGAGGGTAAATGTTGGATTTGCATTCACAAAGTTGGTTTAAAGACTCTTTTTATAAGTCTCCAAACAAAAAATCTATTCATTTTATGAAATTTTTGC
The DNA here is from genome assembly GCF_022379125.1 of Scophthalmus maximus. Classification (NCBI taxonomy): domain Eukaryota; kingdom Metazoa; phylum Chordata; class Actinopteri; order Pleuronectiformes; family Scophthalmidae; genus Scophthalmus; species Scophthalmus maximus. The sequence goes on along the minus strand of NC_061531.1, from coordinate 18,097,071 downwards.
AGTGATTGTAGTTAAAGTATAGAATAAAAACTCTCCCCTCAGGCTAAAACCACTACATTAACAAGAACTCCGTGGCTTCACCGCCCTTCACGTGTGACAGCGGCCTTGACGGCCACAGAGATGTGTTACTGTTCGTTGCTCAGATCAATGCGTTTTGTTTTCAACGTCCACATTTTGCTCTACTTCCGCCTGAAGGCAGATCGCTGCCAACACACAAGGCAACCGCCGAATGCGACGGAGCCACTTTGCGCGGCGCTAGTTTCTCTAATCCTCTTTTCTTCTGACGAAGTCGATTTGGAAAACACCGCACACTCGGTCGTGATGCTGCCTGTAGGACATCCCAGTGATGAAAGGATGAAAGTTAATGCAAATTAGTCCCACAGGTGCACCGACCTACAAACCCTCTGTCTGTACAAAGGCAGAGTCGGACCTAAGCTGCAGCTGCGTCTCAATCCTCTGACGCTCCAAACAAAACCAGGCGGTCTGGTCGTCGCCAGATTTCCTGCTTGCCGTCGGCAGCCAGGTCCGCCCCTTTTCTGTGACGGTGCCCACGGCAAGAAACGACGTCAACGCACAGAAGGAATCCTGCGATACGTCGTGCTGGGAAAGGAAGTAGACATTTTGTCGGCCATGTTTGAAGGAGCCGGGTCGCGCCACTACAACCTCTGATGCATAATTAGGACGACACTGTTCTGCAAGAAGTTGTGCTCGGTTGGATTGGTTACAGATTAATGACCAAAAACATTCAAATGAAATATCAACTTGACAGAAGAGCACGAAGGACATTTGAAGGAACTTCCGCAATCGTGTGTTGGGACAAACTCTCCGAACAATATTTGACGTCTGTTGTTCAAGTACAACAAGAAGAATCCGTTATTCGTTCTTCATTTGTTCTGTGCTGCAGACGATACTCCATCTACATCGTAGCGACGGGAACTGGAACATGTAGACGTTGGTGGAAGGCAACACAGTCGCAGGGACAGATTGAGATTTGCATAGAATCTACGGGTGAACAACTCTGAACTCATCAAAGAGACGACGTAAAGCAGAAACAATAAAACCACGTGGACGAACCCACCGGGTCGGAGCGTGGCACCGATGTTGCACCGGGGAGCAGTGAATGAATCGGAGGGGACGTTTGATTTGGCCTCAGCGCTCCGACGGGAATACGTCTAACCTCGTTCTCATCCCACGCCTCCCGTTTCCCCGCGCAAACACAATTTCATCCCGTCACGTCGCTAACTGGAGAACCACAAATCCTTCGCTTTGTCCCGCGGCTTTAATAGCGGCTGAGGAAGAAAAACAATCAGTTCCGACAATACTGACGGAATACCGGGTTCGTTACCAGGTCAGCGGAAGTTGACTTGTGATATCCGGACGTTGGTGAGTGTTCATTTTAAATACACATCTTTTGAAACGGAGCAGTTTGAATTTATCCTCAGAGGAAAGAAAGGGGACGATTCCTGCGGAGCTCTGCACGACAAAGAGACAGTTCTCAGAGCCGTTCCCTAACCCGCCCCAGATTTTCATAATTGTTAAAGTTCATTTTCACGTCACAGTCGACTGGGATTTGTTATTGACGAGCGGCTCACAGACAGAATACCTCCCAATCCGCCGCGTTGGCAGCTCTCCCCATTTCTTCTCCGTGATAGTTTCCCCTCTCACTGTCTCCTTTAATTTTCATCTTATTCTTTTAAAGCTCTCTTCTTGTAGAAATTGTTCATCTCGGTGAGCTTTTACCCCGCGAAGATCTGCGGCCGTGGTGGCAGAAGCTAATGGGGATCCAGATAAAGATGAAAAAATGAAAAAGAGGATCATGAAAAATGAAATGCTACTCTGCACCGCTCTGAAGGAAGAATCCCTCTTATCTGTACTGCGGCGCCTGCCCGCGCGTGGCAGGCCATCCGTCAGCTGCCGAGTGGCACTTGAAATGTGTGGTTTCATAAAACCTGCCTCATTTTTTGTGCATTGTAATTTTGCGGGGGGGGGGGGGGGGGGGGGACTCGCGATAAGCGAAGACGAATGGAGGCTTCTTATTAGCTCCTCTTTCTCTCTCTCGTCGTCTCCGTCTGAGATTGGCGACTTATAATAGGCTGACAAGCACAACAGAGAAAAAAAAATGCTCTGTTGTCTGTAGAATCATACTTTGCTCTCTCCGCAAAAGGACACGAGTGCTTGAAATATGGAAAGAAAAAAGCCTGCCAAGTCCGGAGAATTTCATCTCAGAAATTCAGAGCGGTTTTTAAACAATTGCTCATTTTGCAGAGGGACGCTCGTTGCATCTGCTCGGGGTCGGTGTTCTATGGCAGTGTATTGATTCCTCGTACGGCCGCTGAGGCAGCAGAGGATCGATTTTCATAAATCCTGGTTACATTAGAGATATTATCAGCAAAAAAAAGCCCCTTTTGATCCCGATAAAATACTGCGACCTCGGTTACAAATTGAAAACTCTAAGTGCCGTTACCTCATATGCTCATGTGAAACTGGAGGACGACGGCCTCCATCTTGTGGCGTACAGTATGTGTGGCGCCCGAGTGAGTGATGGCAAACGCCAGACTGGATCAGCAGGAGGGACGTTTCAATTACTGTTAGTTTAAATGATTTTGTGATTCATGATTCAGCGGCCTGATGGCTGTGCGATTACCTTTTAATTATTTCGAGCGACTCGAGTTATAAATGACTGAAAGGTCCGTATTGATCAGCAATCGCCCTTCGCTCGGCGAACGGTAAAACGCGACCGGTTAATTAAATCTGTGGGACACATTGGAATTACAGGTGTCCCCCGGTTATCACACGCTGTTTGCTTCACTTACTAAATGATCCAACTGCACGGATGTTACGTGTAGAGCTTCTTGATCATTTCCAAAACCTTATCATTCTTTCTTCTGTCATGACATCAGCTGATTCAATGAGTTTCCGATCATCATTTAATCATTTTCCCTTTTTAAATTTCTATTGTTTGTGAGCTGCCGTTTTGAAGAAGCGCCGTCTTGTTTAAAAAAAAAAAAACAGATGTATAATTGGGGGTGTGGTCTGACTGAGAGCTCTTCCTCTGCGCGCCCACCTACACCTGCAACCGCGTACCGATTGGACGAACCAGCTGTCAATCACGATGTATCCACGGTGCGCTGCTTTATCGACCTATTTTACTCAAAAACATAATGTACAAAACTAGAGATCGAACCATAAACCAAAAATGTTTATTGAGCCACTGAGTCGCCCTCTGCTGGTGAGTCTAAAGAATTCAGGCTTCAGACACTAACGCATTAGCTTCATTTTCCGGACCTGGTTACTACGTTCATCTTTATATACAGTCTATGGATTCAATATCTGGTTTTTACGTTGACACTCCTGCAGTTTTTGTGATGCAGTTCACGGCTCTAGTTATTAAACTACAATATCAAGTGACATGTCTTTCAATCCACAGAATAATCCTTTGCAGAGTAATTGCACCAGTCTCCAGCAGGAGATTAAAGCAGCTGCAGCTTCATCATCGCTCCCTTTCTGAAAGTGAGGAGGAGAAAAGGTCCAACAAGAGATTCTTTAGTGTTGAACTGAATGAATCTGGACACTTCTCTGGAGAGGTTCCAGATCCCAACTCTGTCAGATCCGAGCCATGAAACGAAATATGATTAACTTCAAAAAATGTTTTTTAACTGAATTGACTTGTCTGAATGTGTTTCCGCTCGTGGACCTAACTAAGTTCATGTCCATCCACCTTCCTTTTTTGTGCCGTTTCAAATTTGCGTGTGACAAAAACTTTGACATGTCACAGAACGAGGTATTACTCTTGGCGGCGGCGGAAAAGTTTGGGAATCGATAAAAAAGAAAACATGACAAAGTGCACGAACAAAACCAAGACAAATTGACCACGATGTTCAGGAGGTATTTGGATTTTTTTAATATCACTCGGGATTCGTCTGCAGTGAAACGTCTGATCATGTCACCTGAGGCTAATGTTCCTCAAAATATCAAAGGAAGGTCTTTGTTTTCCATGACCGGGAATCGAACCCAGACCTCCTGTACCAAAGTCAGCGGTGTTCCCCACCAAGCTCCATCAACGAGGTGTAAATTTGCATTCATTTTCATTATCTTCCACTCGCTTCTGTGACAATGTTGTTAAATATTTCTTCATTTAAATGAAGACTTTTCTTCTTTGTTACGATGAAAAATGTCAGTCAGGCTTTCGAGGGTTTCAAATACTGCAGGAATCCACACTGAGTCGGAGTGAGATGATTAATGTCCTTATTACAGCCTGGTGTGTTTTGAACCTTGAGTTTTCATTTTGAGCGTTGCATTGACATTCAAACAATTCGAAGCCTTGAAAACTAAATCAGCGACCCAGTGAGTTACACTTTTGTTTGCAGGAGCTTTCGTCAGACAATTTCATGTATTTAAAATCAAACTCTGTGAAAAAGGGCCTTAATTCAAACTGTCACTGTGCTTCACTTGCGACAGACTTGGACTTCCGTTACATCAGACTTGTGCCAGAGGCTAATGAGATATTAATGAGCATATTTTAGGCTCGTCTGTGTCTCAATTATTGTTTTGCTCCACTTCCACGGCGCTCGATGAAGTGAGATTTCATTGCTCCGCCCGCGGTTTGTGTCTGAGCAACGAGCGATCTGCCGCTACATACGTTACAGTGGGCAGGACGATCAAATCACCGTAACAAGATTAATCATTCCAATAATTCATGCTTTGTCTGTGTTCTTCCTGAAACTGATGAAACACCCCCCCCCCCCTTATCTACCATGACCAAAGCAGCTTGCACCAAATGGAGCAATGTGTCCAATCGATGGGCAGCGTCTCCTTTCAGGCGGCAGCTGCTCAAAAACAAACAAACAATGAATTTTGAAACTGGAAGGAGAATATGCAGTTGGGGAGCGTGTTGGTCAGCTGGGGGTAGATTCGTCCTTCGGACTGTAGCGAGTCCAGAGGAGCCGTCTCTTTGCCTGGGGGGGGTGGGACACCGGGGGGGGGGCTGGGACACCGGGGGCGGCTGGGACACGGGGGGGAAGATGCATCCCTGAGCGACGGTGGTTTGTTGATTCAGGAATGATTGTAGCAGCAGACGATGAGCCAGAAGCTGTTTCAGTTTTACCATTTAAATGCAAACAAGGACACATAAAATATACATGCACAAACACATATTTACACATAAACTCCTTCTGTCCTGCCGCTCCTCTGTCCACGTTCCCTGTGGTGTTACAGCCAAGTGACGGCGACGCATCACAGAGATTCTTCGCCTTAGCAGCGTAAAAGTAGAAGAGTTGAATGTGCTGTCTTGTTTTGCAAACCGTCGTTTAGGATAAGAAAACCACAGAACGAAGTATTTCTGAATGATGATCATCAACCATCTTCCCACATCATGGAACCGGAGCCGTGCGGGTCAGAAACCAAAGTTGGGTACAGAACCCAAAAAATGTGGTTCTCCGCTGACACCGGAAAAATAGCAGGTTTTTCCAACAACACCGTCACATACTACAGTTTTGAAAGAGCTCCATTGTGCGACCCTCTGCACTGATGACACAGTTTTTAATTCAAAACTGGTGAACAGTCCTGAAGTTGGAGACTACGTTGAAGTGTGCCACAGAGGTTCGACCCCGACTGCAATGGATGTCGGCGGGGAACATTCAGTCCCCAGTGTTTTACACATCATTTGTACTTTGCATGCTGGGTGGTGTGTGTTTGTGTGTTTGGGATGGAGTCAAAAACAGTTCAGAGGATCAATGTGTGTGTGTGTGTGTGTGTGTTGTATATCATGGCTCCGGCCCTCGTGGACCACCTGTGGTTCGGTTCCGGCTCGGCCGCTTCCCAAAGTCATCAGCGCTCTAATGAAGCGATGCACATTGGCATTTATAGGAGTTCTCTTGTCCTCCCACTCTTTCATTTTTCAGACCTCACACCATATCCCACTCGTACTCTGTCCGTGCTGAAGGGGGCGGCGGGCTCCGCCAATCGCTCGCCTCCTCTCCAGTAGATTAAGAGAGCCACGGGGGACGGCCGAGGATGAGGGACGACGAGCGCGAGGCGGAGAACAATTGCATCTAATACCCAGTAGCGGTGCGAGTTGCTCCGTCTGAACTAAACGGTGTGATTCGATTGGTCCGCCAGTGCTCCCTGGGCGGAGCACTGCCCCCCCCCCCCCCCCGAGGCTTTCCACTTTCGCTAAAAGCATCGCAGCTCCGCCTTGGGCTGCGAATGGGCCATCTTGTGTCTTGTCGTGGACACCCCACGGTGAAGGTGATGATTGAGGCTGACGGGGAGCGGAGGAGGGACGCTGCCCTGCGGGGGGGGGCGTGTCGACTCGGCCCCGCTGACGACATCATTACGATGGATAGATGAGGAGCCCCCGGGGATGGAAATGTGTCCATCTTTTGGAAAAGGCCACTGAAGCTTGTGGTAATGTCATCAGTATTCGCAAAAAGATAATGAAGCCAATTTGCCAATCAACTCTAGCTGCCTGGCTACTGTCTAAATTTGAACAAATAACCTGGAGTTAAACGTCCAGTAGTTCAAATAAGTCGACTGGTTGTGTTACTTACTGATCTAGAATAAAGAAAACAAACTACATGGTAGTTTTTGAGGCCTCTGAAGTCCTGGAGCTCTCTCCATCTCTTTTTTTCTATCACTCCTTATTCGCCTGCTTTATCAGGTCAACAGGATTATTTTTCTCTTGCGAGGTCGAGTTGTTTTTGTCAGTTTGACTGTTCCAACGTCGGCCATTTCCATCACTGGGGACAGATACAGGGAAGACGCTATTCTCTTCCTTGTCGTTAACTCGACAGTTTGGACACAAAACTGAAATTATTTTAATGTGACATACTCAATGCTTCATGTACTGTAGATGTACTGTACCGTGCAGCGGCCACGTGTCACGCGAGGCAGCAGGGACACATCTCATCACTGTTGACCGGCGGTTTACTGCAGCACGTGGAAAAATAATGGTCCGTCATTATGGAGTCATAATGGGCCTCAAATCATTTCTCAGTGAACATTTTGCTTGCACTTGACAAAATACCCACCAATTATTATCATTATTACTATCATTTTTTTAAGGCAGTCTGATTGTTCTGAGAGAGGGGATGATTTTTTTTTTTTATTTCAAATAGACGCAGAATTGGCTGCACGGTGGCGTAGTGGTTAACACTTTGGCCTCACAGCAATAAGGTTCTGGGAATAAAGTCCCGGTTCAAACCAACCAGGGCCTTTCTGTGTGGACTTTGCATGTTCTCCCCGTGTGTGCGTGGGTTCTCTCCGGGTTCTCCAGCTTCCTCCCACAGTCCAGAGACATGCAGAATGGGGTCAGGTTCATTGGAGACTCTGAATTGACCGTAGGTGTGAATGTGAGAGTGAATGGTTGTCCGTCTCTGTATGTGGCCCTGTGATAGGCTGGCGACCTGTCCAGGGTGAACCCCGCCTCTCGCCCAATGTCAGCTGGGATTGGCTCCATTCCCGATAAAGCGGGAGACAATGGATTGATTGACGCAGAATTGAATCAGGATCTAGAAGCCTGTAGAGTTTTAATAACCAACGTTTCAGCCTCAACCTGGATAACATCCAAGGGAACTTGTTTTAATCCTGTACCATAACTAATCAGTCAAATGAAAATAAAATAAAAAAAGGTGCTACTTCTTTTTCCAGGTTTACTCAGGTGGATGTTTGGCAGAAACACAACAAGCCCGGGGGTTCACACACCTGTTCCACTGTTTGTCTGGGTGTGACGATTCATACAGTGCGCTCATAACCTAATATTTGAATCTGTCCCTCCATCCATCCATCCATCCCGTTCCCTCCTGTGCCTCCCAGGTGCTGGACTGGACGGGCAGCAGGAAACACCGGAGGAGATTCCAGTGATGAGCAGCAAACATGACATATATTTATCCACGGGATGTAATTCCCAAGCTGTCAGGGTTTGTTATTGTCTTGTGTTTCCCGGTACATTGCACCCCAGGTGATGCTCCAGTCAGAAATGGGCGTTTAAGGCTCGACATGAGTTGAGCGTTGTGTTCCTCGTCCTGAGGCAAGTGTGCTCTGGTTATACGGAGTGTAATATTTTGGTTATGTACCCCGCGGCCATGAAGGTGAGGGAATATGTGCAATCATATTTTTTTCTTACAGGACCTGGGGTTATGGTCTATAGTATCTCCCACGGAGAGGAAAAAAAAGGCCATTTCACACGTTTATTGGTTTACTTTGTCTTGTTCAGCAGAACGAGCAGTAAACCTGACAAAAAAAACTAATAATCCTGCCGTGCTTGTGTCGCCCCACCGCTCCGAATATTCCACGTTTGAATTAGTTCTATACCGGTTTGTTCTGCCACCGACTTTGTGTTGGCTTCACCTCTGTGCCATTCAATCACAAAGATTCTGTCATGTCCCCAAAATGTGGAACTATTCCTTTAGACTATCATGACATACCCATTTGTTTTTTAAGCTCTAGTTGATATCGAAATGTTTGGTCTCAGAAAACATATTTTATATTTTGAATTGAGTTCATTTAAATCTCATACATTTTTGTCATTGGGAGCAGCAACTCTGAGTAATCACATATGATTCATAATTCAGGCGCTTGATTTATTTATTCAGCTGGCACAGGGCAACCCAAAAGAAGCCGCGCCATGTTTGAATGAAATGCTTTTTTGCATTTGATTTTAAAAGATTGAATTGATACTTCATCACTAATGTGTCTGAGGATTCATGAAGGACATTGACTTTGCATCTTCAACTTTTTCTCAGATTTAATGATGTGCTGCGTTAAACCAGGTCGTGAGTTTAGAACAGTTGATGGTTGCTGATGCCTAAAACCCCTGTAGTAGTAGTAGTAGTAGTAAAGTCAATGTAAGCCCCACGGCCTCGTGTGGCTCATTACTTTCATAAAGGGACCTGGTGAGCTTTCATAAAAGAAACACACGGCAACAACAACAAAAATGCAATAATTTATTTATAACAAATAATAATTCTTCCGCCGAGCAATGTCGGTTCTGTAACATTTACCTGGATGGTTGCCAAGCAACACACAGACGCAGCAACACGGTCGCAGAGGAAAGTAGGTTTAAAGATTAGGGCGACGTGTAAACGCTCCTCTGTTCTGCCACGGCGGTGATTTTAATTGTTCCTTTGCCAGAAGATCTCACTGTCGTGTGGGTGCGGTCTCCTTTATGAGTTGAATTTCAAAATTCTGTCTCTAGGGTGTGTGCTCAGTGGGAAGCGGAGACCATCGTTATTTACAGGTTACAGCAGCAAACTGAATCTGTTCAAATGTGATTGTGATGATGGTCACACAGCTCTATTTCCCCTCTTGGTGCGTACATGGCGAACAAAATACCAACTGAATAGTAGAGGAAAATAAGCAGGCAACTCTCCGATGTCATTGCGGATAATCACTAACACGACTGGACGACTTCTCTAACGGGCCCTGCTGCGCGACGCCATCACATCTCCAAGACGACGGAGCTCCACCCATTCCATCTGGACAAGTTCCCGCTGGATTAGGTGGCGACGGACCCAACCGTGTGTTTTTGTTGGTCTCTAATTCAGTTAATTTGGTCTAAGATGCGCAACAATTGAATGTCTCGGCCTTTTCACTCGGCCAGTCGATCCCAGTCATTTGGATTCCTTTCGTAATCGGCACAGTTGAGGACTTCATGGAGTGAATTTTGGACACAAATGCTAATAATAATGTCGTCTTTCGGTGTGTCCTCGCCCGCTCTCTGTGGTCCAGCTGTGGCCACACGCTGCGTACGTTGGTGTAAAACGAAACCGCTCCGACACTTGCAAGAGGAATTGTTTCGATGCTTTGGGAGTTTGCTGCTCTTTTTGTTTTTCCTCCCTGACAATTTGCACAAGAAACGATGGTAAACTAGTTGACTAGAGCTTTCGCAGACGGCAGCGAGACGCCGCTCTGTGAAACGCAGGTCGGAAACAGCGCCTCAGTCGTTCCAAGACACTTTGGAAGCTGAATTCGCCACAGCCCCGTGTCGGTCCCACGGAATCCATCAATTAGATGTGAGGTGTTATTGCGTTAAAGCCTTTGAGTCGGTCCGATTAAACGAGGACAAGTCGCAGGTACAGAGCGAAAGACGATACGTCGCCCGCATCTGTCTTAAGAGAGGAACGCTGGAGGGGAACTGTCTCCAGTCCCGAGTTTAATTACACACACACACACACACACACACTTTCATTTGGATGAGACAGCCAGCCCTCATCATTAGTTCAGTCCGTCCACTGCTCTGCACCGGGGGGGGGGGGGGGGGGGGGGGTTAAGGTTAACGCCAAGTCAGATGAGGTTTGGCTTCTGAGAGACAATGATCTCTTCATCAACGATTATGGAAGAAAACTAAAAAAAACTAAATTAGGGAAATCTCTGTCCAAAGAGAACAGATGGATAATTGGGTGCTGGCTGGCGGCACCATGCATGTGCTCGGCATGTCGTCTTTGTTCTCCGTCCTCTGTCTGTCCGCCGGCTGCACCGCCGCAATCGGAAACCCGACTTTAAATTCCCCCTAACCCATGTGATTGTTTGTGACTGTGAAAACATACGCCGCTCTCCAAACAATAGCCGAGCGCTTCCAGGGCTGATCTTTGTGGCGCCGCAGATTTTCCGTACGATTACCCACGGAAGTGAGCACAGCTTGTGGATCCATTTCACAGATTCACGCTCAAAGATTTCCCGGGCAAAGAGACATAACGGGGGGTAAACAATGTGAATGAGCAATCAATGCCGAGAGGACGCTTTTTTTTTTTCTTCTTTTTTTTGGCGGATACAATTTGAGAGTGAAATCTGTCCTGCTTATGCTGCTGCTGAATTTTCCATGAGAACACTCCCTTGGTTACTACGGGCGTCCTGCGACTGATGCATGTCTTAATTCTTCTGTGGCTGCAACGGACGGTTGTAAAAGACAAATCATTATGAGGCATATATATAATATATATTATATATATATATATATATATATATATTATTAAAAAAAATAATAATTTGAAAAGAGCTTCAGGCATTTGCTACAGCAGTTGTTATCAAACACGTTCAAGCAGCTGCTCTGTGGGGATGATATTGTTTAGTTAAGATACACAATTAAATAAAAAAAACTAACTGTCTGTCATGTCTCGCGTTGCCTTGGAGGGCGGGATGTAAAATTGTATGTAAGTTTACCTGGAATATGTAGTATCCATTGTATAAAAGCATATAAAACCCCTTGTTTATTAACAATTCATAAAAAAAAGGCCCCAATTAAGATTATACGAATTTGACGATCAATATAAAAGCTCCCTTGCAAACAAAGTACAGGGTTTCGTCGAGCGAATGATGGGAATGTCTTCGATTTTCAAAGGTATTCTGACGCAAACGCAAAATGGCACAAAGCTTCGTTCCGGAGACGGAGCTGGATGAAAAAGGTCAGGGTTTTTTATTCAATCCACCAAAACTCTGAGGTCGTCGGCTCGGCAAATGCAAATCTGTTTGAGGGCAGTCGATTGTGCCTGGACATTTTTTCTTCTTCTACCAAGTTCATGTACAGTTAATAAACTCAAGTCACCATGGAGGAGGAGCCGCCGTAGACATTCATTCCAAGTAATCCATCGAGTAGTTGTCGAGGCTTGTCGAGGTCAGCGACCTCACGCCGATCCACTCGATACGTTGTTCATATATTCCAGCGTGGACGTGATTGACGCCTTGGAGGACTCAACATTTCCTTTTTGAATGTTGAAGAGTCAGAAAGGCTCAACAACGTTTCTCCTTCGTTAAAATCATCTTCACTTCTGCACTTCCGACCCTCGACTCTGCATTTATGAGATCTAAAAATACCACGCATGCAATTGACTTCATCAGGACAGAACAGAAAAACCCCGGCATGTCATACTTCTACATCCCCGACGTCTGTGTCTTACGAGGTCTATATTAAACGCGGCGGCGTCGAGGATTACATTACGTTCTTTCGCGACTTCCCCTCCACTCGTCACAGTCGTGACACTAAGCCAGTCGCCGCACTTGTCGGATTCCCAAAGAAAAGCGTTCTGCACTCGATGACGCTTTTACGCGAAACATCCGCCGACTGTTGATTTGCAAAACGGGGGCGAAATGAAGCCGCTCGTGGATGTTTGTTGACAGCAAAACCCGAGCGCCTTCGACGCCTTTTGAGGAAAATATTGTTGACATTGTTCACTGGCGAGGGTATAACTGTGTTGATATTAAAATGCTAATGTAAAAGATAATGCGTGGGCAAAGCACATTTTTTCCCGCCAGAGGAATAGTTGGACTACTTTTGTATCAAATTGACTTAATACAGATAAACTATTTATTTTTGTCCATTCAGTCCAGTGTGGTATTAATCCAATCTGATGTCACTCGAACCAAACATCACTTAACCATGATAATGAGCGAGCCGGTCCACAGTAAAATAATCTTGCACTTGCTAATGTTTTTCTTTTCCAGCTTAAAGCTGTGTGGAACGAGTAACGGACTCATTTTCCAAGTGTGTTCTCAGGCCTCTCGGAGTGATAGACATTCTATGAGGCTGCTGTTGTTTTTTTGTTTGTTACGGGACATAATTGTATTCAAGGGATTAGTTGCCTCGGGTTTTTACCGGGAAGCAAAGTCACAGACAACGCTGTAACTTCCCTGTCGGACGCAATCATGTGCAATGCGTCGTTGCCCCCCCCCCCCCCCCCCCGCTCGTAGAAATAAAGACACGCAGGTCTCGTTCTGCCGTGCACATTATCCGTCTCCTCGTGCATTATTCATGGACAGATGACTCTGTTTACTCGCTGTCTAACACATTTGCAAATGCAGCAGTGGTCATTGCGCAATTGTGTCTCTCCGTGTGTTTCATTCTCGACCACCAAAACAAGGATGCAAGTAAAGGAGGTTTCGAGTTGTTGGCGTTTCGTCATATTCCAGAACCGTCCGCCGTCTTACCGACGGGCATCTCCCGTGACATCCAAAACCAACAAGGAAGAGACAACTCGACCATTCACGCGCCAGAGCAGGAGAAGTTGCACCAACAGGGAGGGAGGGAATAACGAAGGGAATCTCACCGTTGTACAAGGCGCTAAGAACTACTGGAAGGCTTTCGGTGTGAATCATGCACAGGAAGTGAGGAGTGTCACGGACAGCACATGTGGCTTTGCAGCTTGGATGAGAAGAAGAAAAACAGTGTTTCTATTAAAACGGAGAAACCCACCGCAGCAGCAGACAGTTTAGAGATTAGTGTCATGACAAAATGTTTATTTTATAGAATTTATCAAGATAGCAGCCAAACACGGAGGCAGCTCGGAGTTTTGTATTCAGAGAAATAGAACTTTAGATTCGTTTACGTGAAATATGAATGCTATTAAAAGAAGAAGGAGAGGGAATAAAGGCCTTGTCTCTAACACACGGCTTTAAACAGAGGTCTGTTTTAAATGAAGGCCTCGGGGCTGAAGAACTAATGGCGGTTCTGTAAATGTACCGACGCACGCGTCGACTTTGACAGAGGGAAAAAAACGCAGGCAGGAGCCTCTTTGTTATACGGATTGAATACAGCTGAATTTAACATGAGCAGAACAATGAGTTCACAGCTCACCCACTCGACCAGTTCTCTGAATAAGACACCACGAGCTCCTGCACTCCGACCGGAACACTTAATCCAGCCGAACGGGGGATTTCTGTGATTCACATCAACCGTCTCTGCCGTGATAGTGTGATTATTACAGTGCGGCGAGTCCGTTATTATGATGCATGTTTCCCCGCAGCAGCACCGGCTCGGACCTGCGGCTTTTACCTGCTACATAGAACGACTGTCACAGTCCCGAGTCTGCTTCACCCCCCCCCCCTGCAGGGCTGGGGGGATAAGATTAAAGCAGCAATCTAAAGGTCTGCTTATGAACCGCAGCTGTAACTGACTCAAATAAGTATTACTCTGAACTTTGACAGATGCTGAACTGAAAACCGCTAAAGCAGGATTCTAGTCATTTCCCTTTTTATTACACGTGTTACTGCGTTTGTGTCCTGGCCCCGTTTTAAATAGCAAGAGATCACGTAGTCTAGGGCTGGGCGATAAAGCGATAACGATATGTATCACGTTATCGATATCAATAGAAAATGCGTTCGATAGAACGTTTCGATGATTTTTTTTTCCTCGTTGGAAGGAACCGGAGCAAAGAGTCTAGATTCGCCGGCACTTGTCCTCTGGTACCTAGCAACGTATGGAGTGACACGCCTAATAGCCAATCATGTAACAGCATCACGTTTGGTTGCGCCATCTCGTTGGCTCGTGTGTGTGTTTCTTAGGTCATAAAAATGATCAATAATTATCGATACCAAGCGATATGAAACTTATATTGTGATACAGTTTTCGGCCGTATCGCCTTAGTCACGCTGGCATCGCCCCTGTTCGCACTCCAGAAGGATGTGAGGGTGCAAATGAGGGGAACACATGCACAGGTGTGGCTGGAGACAATGGGATGGTGAAATGCCAAACGGGGGATTTGCAGACAGAAATGAATGATTAATACTTGGCTGGGGTTCCTCTCAGATGGGAGTCGTTGAGGGTTTGTCTTTCATTAGCGTTCGTCGACTTCCCTGCCTCTCTCTCTCTCTCTCTCTCGTTCACATCTGTGAGTGACAGACGAGAGAGGGAGGGCTGAGCAGGAAATAAAATAAAGGTGAGACGTGTGTTTCAAAAGTATAGAAGAACTCCTGCCGGAGCCGTTTAATGAGGTGGCTGCACATCGGGAGCAGGAGGCGATTTTCCGTGAGCGATGAACCATCCACTGGCGCCCGTCGGTGAGTAAAAGGAATCACCGCGGTAACCACATCATTTGCCATGATTTTTGCTTTGTAGACATCTCGGCGCTTTTCAAAAATCCACCTGATTCGGTTGACACGTTGCCGCCCGCTCCATCAGCCATGAATCCCACGGAGAAGTTTGCATCTGTAACCTCGCTGTGGACGGGGAGATGATTACAGTTTCCTCGCCCCTGAGCTCAGCTCAGACTATGAATCAAAATATAGAAAGTGCATATGCTCAGACGGATCTGCTCTGTGAGCCGCGCTACCTCGTATGGCTCGAGTAATGACGGCGTTGATTGGAAAATTCTCCCACCACTTTGGTCCTGACCGAAATATCTTGACTTGTCTTGGAACAGATTCACATTGGAGCGATCACGACTCCCAGTGGACGACCGCTTTACTTAACGTTGGTGATCCTCTGAGGTTCCCTCTGGTGTCAACCATATAAAAATGGACGTAGTCACCGGGTTCCGGATAATGAAGCCAATGCATTTCTTTGGAATGACCAGCAGAGGGCGACACCGCTGGTTGTTTCTGTAGAAGTCGATGAGAAAATGACTCTACTTCTCATTACATTGCATTCATTTTGCAACTCACGGTCATCGGTCTTTGGCTCATATCAGAGGTAGGCAGGTGTATTTAGAGGTAGGCGGACAGCATATCAGAGGTAGGCAGGTGTATTTAGAGGTAGGCGGACAGCATATCAGAGGTAGGCAGGTAGCATTCAGGGCCTTGCCTTTGGGCCCAAACCTGATTTTTAGCCAAGCCATGAGAATCGAACCGTAGGACCTTCTCTACCAAAGTCAGCGGTGTAACCCACTAAACTATACCAGCGGCTTGTTGCAAATGTCAGTAAACATTTACGCGGGGAGTTTATGGTTCGATCTCTAGTTTCAGGTATTCTTCAATAAAGCCTTTTCAAGTCATGGTCTAATTAAGAGGAACACTAGACAATAAAGCACGGCATGCATTGGAGCGTGGATTGATTGACAGGTAGGCCGTCCAATCGGTTCATGGTTGGAGGTGTAGGTTGGTTCAAACTGTTCACATATTCAGAGAAAGTAACTCAACAACCTACTTCTACTTCTCTGTGGTGCCATCATCAGGGTGGCGGTAAGAAAATGTTAGCAGGCTCAACAAAGCTGTAAACATTATACCTGCTTAACATCAACTTTGATTGTTTCTGAACAGCAGCAGCAGACAATCCTTATTTCTGAAGTGTAACGCAGCGTGTTCAGGCCTAACGTCTGAAAACCCTCTGCCAAGTCATTTGAAAGTAAAAGTATCTGTCCTCTGAAAATGGCTGATCGCCAAATAAATAAATCAGCAGCAAGCACCAAGTAGACTGCTGTGTCTGTAGTTTGGACCAGGGGAAAAGAATGAAAACACAAGAAGAATTGTTAATGCGCAGCATGTCATGGATTTAACATGATGGAACTGGGAGGAAAACTTCCTGCCGCGACGACAAGGACACAGTGAACTACTGGTGTCGAGCAGAACTTAGAGTAAGAACTCAATCACATTCCTTGCGACTGCCTCTGCTGGAATCCATTGAACGACTTGGACACACGTCTGCAGTAAAATGGAGTTCATAAGGAGCAAAAGCTCGGAGCTGACTTTGCAAATAGCGCGTGAGAGCGTGTCTCTGGCCTTTACGTCGCCAAGTGTTGTGATCGTGACGGAGCCCGTGAGACCTCGTGAGGCCGGACGAAGAGATGGTTATCTCTACAGTGAGAGAGCTGACTATTGAGCTGAATTGAATCTGTCCACAGAAACACACTGTCACTGGCTCTCGGAGGAGACAGTCAAACACTGATGGTTGATGTTGTGGAGCTGTAAACCCGTCCTCTGACAGTGTGTGATACTAACAGACAGAGTGAGGAACAACCAACCGGTGGAAAACCAAGCTCCTTGCTGCCGAACGTCCCGCCGCTCGCGTAGCCATGAATTATTCCTCACGTCTCCGGCTCGCCGAGCCGCTCGCGCTGGAAGAAAACGTCCGTCTGACTCGTAGGATGCAAAAAAAACACTGGATCGAGTGTCATCTGCGGAGCTGCCGCACAGTGACAATTGATAATTTATCGTACTGAAAAGATGTAAACGTGTATTTGAATAAACGCCAGGGACGTATCCAGCAGAAAAGGGAAAGGCTAGGATGAAAAACTGAAGCAGCTCAAATGGTAAATTTAGTATAAAATGTATTTCCACAGTAATGATTTAATCTTCAACCCTCCTAATGCTTTATCCCCCATAGTACTTTTCCAGTACTACTACTAGTACTACTACTTACACAGTACTATTGGAAAAAGGAAAAGTTTCCAAGGTTATTTTATTTTGAAAATCCTTGAAGGATGGCAGTTGCGTCGCTCCCTCGAGTTTGGCCGCAGGATCAATTATGACAACTCTCGCAAAGTAACACGACCCGGCGATATTTGCCCCGTTTTTTCAATCGGACACGGACGCGAGTGACCTCGGCAGAATCTCGACGTTAATTGGCTCCCACCGCGTCGTCCCATCAGGCGAACATCTCGCTCGAGTGGAAATACTCCAAAGCGAACCAGTGGAACAAATCAATTTCGCACATTCAATTCAATTCAATTCAATTTTATTTGTATAGCGCCATATCACAACATACATTGTCTCAAGGCACTTTACATAGTGAGGTCAATATTACAATATTACAGGGAAAACCCAACAAATCCCACAATGAGCAAAGCACTTGGCAACGGTGGAGAGAAAAAAAAATGTCCTCTGTGGCACGCGCGCGTCGAGCCATCAGCCGCGTTCAGCAAAACACATCTGCGGACTCTTGTTTGGAGCGGTTGAGTTCGTGTGGATGAGTAGTTCAGAGATTCACCTCGCCCGTCGCTGCAGGGAGAACATCTCTCTGGATCCCAGTGCTGTCGTGTCTCCTGCTAATAATTCCTGCAATCTCTCTCTCTCTCTCTCTCTCTCTCTCTCTCTCTCTCTCTCTCTCTCTCTCTCTCTCTCTCTCCCTCCGTCCATCTGTCCTTCGCTTTTTCTTGACAACCGCTCATCCGATCGGCTTCAGACTTGGTGTGTGTGTGTGTGTGTGTGTGTGTGTGTGTGTGTGTGTGTGTGTGTGTGTGTGTGTGTGTGTGTGTGTGTGTGTGTGTGTGTGTGTGTGTGTGTGTGTGTGTGTGTGTGTGTGTGTGTGTGTGTGTGTGTGTGTGTGTGTGTGTGTGTGTGTTGCCAAGGACCCGAGGAGGTGCAGTGTTGACTGTGAAGTTTTTTGGGATGCGCTGCAATCTGATGAGCTTTCAGGCAATCGCTGCGAGCTGGCCTGGTTTACTGCTCCCTCAGAAAGGAAGTGTCAGTTCCCCCCCCCCCCCAAAAAAAGGCTGCGGGAAACAAAATCTCAGATTTTTTCGGGTTCTCTTGATGAATTTGTGATGACTGGAGTCGCTTGGTGAAAAAGGATATTAACATTAATGTCTAGAGTTGCACCTCAATGTCCCGCTAATCATTCAATTAATGTGCCGACAAGATTTAGGAATAATCCAGACATTTCCTGCCCATTCTCTAAATGAACTGAATAGGACAATTTTCACAAATTGTTTTTGAATGTGAACAATGATGAGAATTATGAACACGGTTGAGGCGGTTCGGCCGCCAACTAATCCAGACGATCACGTCCGTCGCATCCCGAAGCCGTTTCCCTCCGACTGCCAGTCGCCGCTATTTGTTGTGAGAGGAGATGTTGATGATGATGATGATGATGATGATGACGATGACGACGACGCGCGGCTCCTCGTTCCAGAGTTGGTAATAAGAGGCAGCAGTAACATCATCAGAAGGCAGACGGCACTGCGGAGATAAATCTCCGATGTTTGTGTCCTGTACTCGTGCCCTTGCTTCCCCCTCTTCCATCCATCCTGCCTCTGTGCTGACGGTTGTCTTCGGGCGAGGGAAGCCGCCGCGGTGCCAAGTCCCGAATAACACCGGCCCATTGCGCGTCTGATAGGCCGAGCGCCGTCTCTCCTCCATTAAAATCCTCTCTCTCCCTCGCTCTGGCCGGTGTCGCCCTCGCGACATTACAGGGCCGCTCTTACACATTTCTCCATCTGACACCGACTTAACGTTTGTATCGTGTTCGTCTTCATGGCGATCTGCACCCGTTTGACCCTGTCGGTGCCGTGTGGACGGATGTTGGCTGTTTGGACAGTGATGCTGTCACTTCATAGCAACAAGACCGAGGTCAACGGTAGAATCTTGTGGAGATAATGAAAACGACGACCAACTGCCTGTGTTTCCTAACGCCTGGTGTCAGATGTCTGTATAAATAGCTGACTGACGGGGATAACTTGGGTCAAGTTTAGGACCCGAGGCACAGAAATCTTCTGTCCAGTGACCTCGGACAACTGTTTGTGTTGTTGTTGTTGTTGTTGTTGTTGTTGTTGTTGTTGTTGTTGTTGTTGTTGGGGTCAGTGCAGTTTCTCGTGTTATATAATGATTATACAAAATGTGTTGTGTAGCCGGTCATGACAGCGATGTCCTTGCGCACTGTTGGCATCGAGCCTGATATAATGGAGCCGCACTTTTGACTCACGCGCATGCACGCACGCACGCACGCACGCACACACACACACACACACACACACACACACACACACACCCTGTAAGGCAAGGTGAGTTCATTTTTATAGCGCGTTTCACCAACATCCAATTCAAACTGCTCTACATGTAATACAAACGCCACATTCGACACTACAACAAGAAGCACTTAGAGATGAATTAAAGAGCGATGAAAATACAATATAAAAATAATTAGAAATAATAGAGTAACAGTGCAGTGTAAGAAATAAAGCAAAATGATTTGATTCAATAAAAGGCTGTGGAAAGTCGACACGACGGACGGGAAGGAACCCAGCGTTGCAGCTGACCTGCAGGTCTCTGGGAGCTTGTTGCAGATCTGTGGAGCGTAAAAAGAAACAAGAGCGCGGCCGCTCCATGTTTGGACAGAAAGCCGACCTGGCCCAGACGACCCGAGAGGTCTGGACGGTTCATCACGCAGCAGCATTTGGCCCTAAAGCGTCACCATGGTGTGACGCGCACTGCGGTGATTTATCGTCTGCTTGACTCTAAATGAGGATCCTCACAAACATGCTGTCCTGAAGAAGACGGGCGTCCAACAGTCTCGATAGTCAATAGTGTCTAAGCCTGATGAGACGCTTTTCAAGACGGGTCTTCAGTGCAAAGTGTTTCTCTTTTTTCTTCTTTTTCCCACTTGTCTCGATTGCACTCGTGTAAAGTGACGATTCCTTCGAGCGAATGTTCAGTCAGACCAAATACATTTGACGGATTAGTGTTCCTGTAATGTGCGAACAATCCCTCACATCAGTTCGGCAATTCTTCACAGACGTCGGGCGCGTGGCCGATCGAGCGCACTGATGAACTGACTCTCGCCGCGGCGGCGCTGAGTAAAGCGAAAGAAAAGGAAAAGAAGCGGTCAATCAATGAAACAGACAAACGTGGAGGATATTCCAAAGACGGTGCGGACGAGCGGGACCACGGGGATCAGTCGACACCGGCCCGTTGAGCTCTGCTACTTCTGGTGTTTCGGGAGTTTCAAAGTTTGGCGGATAAACGGTCAAAGACGTTCGTTCTTTTCCTTTCGTGTGACCAACTGATGGACTCGATTCATATTGTACAGTAACCTTGACATTTTCAGCCATGGTGACCCGATCGAGTTGGACATTTGAGAACTCAAGCGTGAGCCAATCAGCGTTGAGAATCTCCTGATGTAAAATATTTAATAGGATATTTCTTTGGCATTTTTGTCCAAACACTCTGTAAGATACTGGCGTCATTCCATGGGTTACAATTTGGCATCTGACAATCGAAGTCTGCAAAGTAAAAATGAGAACCTGGAAACATTTTCAAATTGACTCCACCTTCCATCAAGTGAATTCTGAGAGCCGACTCGCTGTAGAGTTTTGCCGATTTCTGGTGTTATATATTTAGTTCCAAAAAAAATGATTTATTCATTTATTTCCCATTTTTGTCCACCAGGGGCTGTTCATGCCCTCACAGCAGCCGCACGCTTCACATTGATTAGCATTGAGCGTGGAATCATTAGTAAAGACGTTTTTCTCCTTCACAAGTCACTTTTTGTTTCATGATTGCTTTGAGCAGATTTCCATACAAAATGCACAATGAATGAATCCTAATCTTCTCTGCGGGATGTGCACACAGTAGTTTGTGCTCTGGTGGTTGCCCAGTGTTGTGTTAAATGTGAGCCAACCTCTCGGTGATAAGACGGAGTCGACACCTTGGTTAACTCCAGCGGTAAACCCAGCGGAGAGACGACTGACGGCAGCCGTTAACAAGCGGAACGGCTCAGAGAGAGTGTTGTGAAGCAAACCACTTCTTCTTCGTTCATCCAGACTGTATTCCCCATTAAGACGTCTTGACTAATTGTTACATTGGCATGTCTGACCTTGCATATATTATGAGAACAAACACAGAAATCCATACGAACTGAAGCACTTTTTCTTCCCCCCCCCCTTTTTAAACCCCCCTATGAATAAGCAAGCAGCCGAAGCAAATACAAATCAATCCATCACAAATAATCCCGGGGTAAAGACGAGTTCAGGAGAAGCAGCGAGAGTGAATTAACTTTCATTGAGAGTTAAAAGGATTGAACCCAGACTGATATCACGATGGAAATAGTATTGTTTTAGAGTCCGACTGATATTGCAAAATATTAGGGAGTACAAGATTTCCCATACGATGCATCGGCCATATATATATATGTTATTGGTTGGGTTCTAATGTTTAATCATCTTGGCTCCTAACTGAATCACAACTGTCTGTGAACATGTAAAAAGAAGCTTATCAAATATTAACTCAATGGATTTAGAACCACTTGAACAGTCAACGCTGTCTCCACGAACACTTCTACGATTTTATTTTTTTATGAGCTAATTTTGGAAGATACGTTTAACATATTTTTGGAAGTTGCACCAGTTATCACTTTGTTGTGAGTTTGGCTGTTGTTTGGAGCCAGACCTTCCCCCGGTGCCGTGAGAACACATGTTTATTTCAGGCGCTCGCTTTAAGAAGACTCTGAAGACTCTGCCTGGAGTCGCTGCACCCCGACAGGTTTTCAGTATTTGGCACGTGGGAGTGAATTATCTTGTACTGCAGAAACTGAAAAATACCAAATCCAAGCCTCCGATCAGGTGCACTTAGTGCGACACAAGCACAGCGTTTGTTTGTAATTTGTCTTTGCTATACAGTCGGCTGCCGCCTGCTCAGAATATAATCTTTGTGCTCCGATTTTGGCCTTTTTTCAATGGGCAGCACGTGTCTCAGATTAGATGCTTTTAAATGTCTGTGTGAATTTGTCGAGGAAAAAAAATCACAGTTTAGCCTCAAAGCAACTATTAATCAGATTTAAGTAATAATAATAACAATAATGACGAAAAATAATAATACATTACAGAGTTTGGAAAGAACAATTAAAACAATCAAAGGACAGAAAAACAATAGCAGAGAAGCCGGTGGTCAAAGGCCTTTGTGAACAGAGTTCTTAATACTGCGAACCATTCGAAACTCTTTAGCAAGTGTTGTTGCATTAAATCACATTCGACACTTCATCTGCTTTTTGTGCACCGGTTACAGAATGTGTAACCAACTGGAAACCAGGGAGGGATCAGTGCAACTCAGTGCAACTCAGTGCATCAACCCGAACATCTTGGACATTGAAATGTCCCTGTTTGGTCTTGAGGGTTGAAGTCATGTCTGTTGTCCTCTGCTGCTCCGTCGTCCTCAGTGATGCAGCACTGACTGAAGTACTGACTGAAGTACTGACTGAAGTACTGACTGAAGTACTGACTGAAGTACTGATTGAAGTACTGACTGAAGTACTGACTAACAGCAGAGAACATCAGACTCTACTTGAACCTTCTTTGCTGCAGTTCACTCATGGACCTATGTTTATTCATGTACTTATTTTAAAAAGGGACAGTGAACAGCCGAAGCATAAATGTCACCGTATGATGCAGCGTACTAGATTATAGCTTCAAGTTAATGAAGAACAAAAGAAAAAAAACAATATCAAAGGGTACAGGGTAGAAACTGCATTCAAATTATAATTAATGTTCTACTAATGTTTTATAGAAGAACATGTTTATTGATTATACTCTCCCTTAAATTGCCTTTATCAAATTACATTGCAGGCAGCAGCAACAAAGTGTCATATTTGAAATTATTATGCAATTATTATTAGGGAGTTTGGACGCAGTGGAGCATGAAACGGTCCCTCAGCAATTTAGTGAGTTGACAGACGGTGTTTGTAATTTGAGGCAATTTTTTCTTTTCTTCATATAAACATGTATACATTTAAACAACTGGCCGCTTGTCTGAGTAAATCATTATGAGTCAGATCTGTATGTAGGCGGGGGGAAACTAGTTTAGTACATTGGTGAAATGAAATGAAAATGCAAAGCCAGGCAGAATGTTACTTGGCTCCTGAAGGAGGATACACGTTGGCAGAAAGCCTTTACAGCAACGCCGAGCCCGGTCGCCAGCTACTGGCTCTGAGAAGAAGAAAAACAGCTTTTCACGGAGATTGAGACGCGGGGGAATAGTTAGTAGAGCTGCCGCAGCTGGAAATTGAAACTCCGTAATGAATTCATAATTTGCCGAGTTGCCCAGTCAGTCCCGGGGAGAGACGACGGCTGGTCACGACATCGAGTCGCAGATAGTTCGGCTCCGGCTCCACCTCCTGCTGCGACATCATCTTAGATATTTGAACTCTTATCAGTCGTTACTGCTGCGTTTTTTATGATAGAAGGAGACATATGACATGAATATGACTCATCTCCTGGTCACTTAGAAAGAAACCCGTCCCTCTGAATCACACGGACCCACAACCACAGCCGCTGTTTTTCCACATCGCTCACGATTATTTTCACCCAGAACAGACACTTAACACTAATCCATACGGTAATTACAGCGTCTGAACAACGTAGACCATCTTCCAGTTAATGGACTGAATTTATGAAGCTCTTCTCGTCTCAACGACCACTCAAAGAGCTCCGCATCCACCCGCCAACACTCAAACATCCGCGCAGTGCTTCTGTCACTGACACATCACGTTCACACACGAGAGGAATCGAACAATCGACCTCCATCCCTACCTCCTTTATTTATTTATTGCGTTGATGAGCCCTCATGTCTGATGCTGGATGGCGACTTATACCACTGCTGCAAAGTGGCGAGCCACCACAAGAACTGCGTTTTGACCGGCGCCATCTTGTTTTTTTCAAACCAGAAGTTACCATGTTTGGAGAAGTTACCATATTTGGAGAAGTTACCATATTTGACGCTAAACGAGCCATCATTTACAAAATGAACATCTCGCTGAGTTGAAGAAGACTTGAAACCAGAGATTGAACCACCATAGGAACTAAACAAATATGTTTTATCACTTGAGGTTCATGTATTAATATGTGATGGCGGTTACCACGGCGGTATTAATGGTTTAATGAATGCGAGCTGTAAGTAAAAACACCACGACAGCCCTACCAGCAGCCTTACTTGACACCTTTAACTTCCATACAAAGGTGAGCAGCGGCTGTTTGCTGATGTGGCATTTTACACCTAGAAGTCGATGCAGAAAAAGGTTTGACGATGTGCGAAGGCTCCAGGAAGCGACTCCATTAAAAAAAAACACAAGTGTCATGAATATCCGAACAAACGTGAGGGAGCCGACGTGCTCGTAATCCATTTCCCAGTTTCCATTACAGTCCCTGGACTCGCGCAGCCTGAGCAACCTGCTGTGGTGTCTTGTCTCCCCGAGTCGCTCATCAATTATACATGAGTCACTGTTTGTGCCGCGTGAGTAGAACATCGTCCTCCTCGCCCCGGTGATTCGCTACAACAAATGCGCGGCTCTGCGGACACCGGCGCGGCTCCGGCGGTTCGGTGCATGGTAATTTCACTTTGTTTCTTCAGCTATGAAATGAATATTTAATATATTTTCCTTTTGGGTATTTCATGTATTTCTGGCCCGGTTTATGAATGACCAAATAGTTTTACAGTGTGTGACGGTGCAAAGACAAAAGTGAAAACGACAACAGAGTCGCAACTGTGGCTCCGTCTCAGGAGGTCGTCCTCGTCTCTGGACTCTATTTTTTGATCTCACAGGTTTTGCAGATGACATTAGTGTATATATTTATATCGGCTGAAAGTGTAGAACTAGTCCCCTGACTGGCTGAGAGGCTGCTGCTATATTCGGCGCACCTCACTCAGCGATGAAATAATCAGGGGGGGTGTTGTCAGCCGGCGTTAGTCTTTTCAGACGAGAGGCTGCGCAGCACCAGTACTGTAGGCCGAGGCCGCTCGTGCACGGTCTCGACGCTGATCCGGTGTGACGGCTCTTTGAAAACGCTGTTACTCATTGTGCTATTTCGGAAGGTGTGTATACTTTCCCCTTGGGTTTTTTTTCGGCCTGAACATGTCCAGAACACTTTGTGCAGCCGAGAGCCTGCGAGACGCAGACGTGACGGACCGCGTGTCATGAAAGGGCTTCGCACTAGACGCAGGTTTACACTACACACCAGTGTGCGACTACTTATATTTTCAGTGTGCGCGTGTGTGTGTGTGTGTGTGTGTGTGTGTGTGTGTGTTTGCAACTCTACTCAATCTATTTCACGAGCCCCCGAGGGTTCACTTTATGTGTCTAAGGTGTCGGGTTGTTTGTTATTGCGCTCGGTGGTTCGCGGGGAAGCTAATTCATATGTTGTCCGTTTGAAGCGGCCGCTCTTTAATGTCCTCGGGGTCTCACCCCAGTTTTTAATGTTCCTGAAATGCTTCACATCCACCGCCTCAGGATGGAGCTGAGCGAGATGTGAACACCTTGATAAAATGAGATCTTGATGTGATGTGATCGCAGCGAGACGTTGTTGGTTTCTTCCGCTTGTGGTGCAGAGGTGCGCTACCTGTTGCGGTTCACTGTACTGTAGTTTGACATCACTACTGAGAACAAATCAACGAGTCACAGTGTCGCACTGAATAACATGTTCACTTCTATGAACATGGGAGCTGGAGTTAGGGTGTATTCACCAAGTGGGTATTCATCCATTGCTGAAAGTAGTCCCCGATAAATCCCCTATCAACTTCCCATTGCCTCCTGTTGCGCTCGCACGAATCGTGAAGCGGATTTTTGTGTCGCGCGATCATATCTGCTCATTATAAACACGAAGGCAAGACAGGAATGCCGATGGGAAAGCCAAGCTATCGTCCAACTTCCTCGCTCTACTTCCTACACCTAGTGTTTCCACCATCCACCATTTCCGCGTCTTAGGGAAAAGGTCTTCTGATGGCCAACAGGAAAACTTCAAGTGCTGTCCTCTTCCCGTTGCGGCAGCAAATAAAACACGGACGTTCTTCCTCAGTGAAGCTTTTATCTTTCTGACATGTTTCATGGCAGGTGGCCGACGGATTTAACACCAAAGATGTCATCAACCTGTAGACGTTACACTGTGCAACATTTACTTCTAATAGTAAGTAGAAGCAAACAACAAAGTGTATGTTGCCTCTTTAGATACGGTTCAAGTTGCTCACACGAAGCAAATCTCCAAAACTCTGACGATATAACACTAAACACTAAAACCACTTCTTGAGGAATCTCAGCTCTCGCTCGGCTGAAGTCTGAACGTCAACCTGCACGTTGCGGCTGATAAATCCCACCGCTCCCACTTCTGTCAACTTTGGATTCGAGCCTCTATAAATAAACTCCCCGAGCCGATTGTGTGTTTACAACTTGTAATCCTGTGAACACGCCGAGCCTGTGGGTCGATATGCAACCGGTTAATCCGTCACAGACACGCAGCACGTGGACGTGTTGTTGTGGCTTACATGCAGAAAGAGTTGACTGGAATATATATTCTTTTTCTTCATACCTACTTATTTATTTGTAAAGCCTGGAGGGACTGGGTCTTTTCCCAGCATGCATTGGTTGGAAGGCAGAATGATGCTGTGAAAAAACTTTATGGTGCAGAATCAGAAATACTTTTATTAATGGTAATATGAAGCCTCCAGTTGAGCTGCACGTTGATGTCAAACACGTCGAAACCGTGATCACAAATTCTGAAAATACACATTTTCTAGCAAAAGTGATTTGAAGCTGAATATCTTTCCATTTTGGACCAATATTTGATTCAACAAATTATTAATCAGTTAATCAGCAAGTGGATAACCTGACAAACAAGATTTGTCTAGATGGCACAAAGTGCGTCACATAGCAAAAGCAAAATCAACACAGCAATTACATCAAATACAGAAAATACAGAATAAAGTAGAATGAAATACCATAATTACAATTTGAAAAGATTCAAAAACCGAAATAAAATACACAAATAAAACATAATGCACCAAAGTTGATTACATTAACATGTTGATAAATTAAATAGCTAAATTAGAAGCTAAGTTTTCAGAAATTATTATATTATTAAGTTATGAGTCCGAAAAAAAAGATGGTGTAAAATTTTGAGATAAGTCATTTTCCATTTACTGGATTCGAATCATTTATAATTCAGCTTTACAATTTATTCATTTCCCCCCAGATGTGTGTTTTCTTCAGTGAGGATGACCTCTGCCTGGAGCATTTATACAATAGATGCATCTTCACACTTTGTCTGGAGCATTTATACAATAGATGCATCTTCACACTTTGTCCTGTATTATATTAATATATATATTATAGTCATTGAACACAAAAACCAACCAAGACACTAATCTAACATAATAATCATTTTAATGTGCTTGAAGTTTTCCATCTTCCATTCTTTGGTGGACATCATAATAATTTTTGTCATTTCTAAACATTGACAGATTTAATTAGCCTCTTGAGCTTCTCTGTCGGAGCCGCTTGAAGAAGCGGGCGTGACATTTCCCTGAAAGCTTCTTTTTTATTTGCCCACTGGGACGGCTCCCTCCACCGATGGGTGAGCGTTTTTAATCAATTCCTAACTCTGAACTAATTAGACCGCGATGAGGAGGCTGAGAGATTAGACGGCGCGTCGTTCATGAGGGGCGGGTCTGCAGAATGTCGGCCACCTTGTTTCCTCCGCGGTCCTTCATTAGTGGACTGAAGTCCACGCCCACATCTCTACGTAATGAGGCCGAGTGGGGGCGTTGGCACGACTCCGGCCCAGAGGCGTTCGTCCGCTGTCAGGTCAGGGGCCGTCACGTTAGCCAGTGTGAATCCTCTGCGTTGTGTTGGGCTTGCTGGATTTCCTTTTCCCCCTCTCTCTCTCTCTCTCTCTCTCTCTCTCTCTCTCTCTCTCTCTCTCTCTCTTTCCAGATGTCAGATCTACTCCACGGCTCCCTGGTGGACGCAGCCATTACTTTACATGAGTTCACTCATCGCTGCGAGGCCGGGTATCAATCATGCTGTGCAGCTGGGGGCCTCCTCATTGAAAACAATGAGAAGAGGATGAATGCTGTGGAAAAAAAAGCTGAAGTGAAATCAAGATGGGATACAGTTGATGTGGTGACGGGCCGTTGATCCGACGAGGCAGGGAGCTCGGCCGGTCTTTTGTCCCGCGCCCGGCTTTCGTTCCTCCTCCTCCTCCTGTTTGTTTTCCCTCACTCACAATTTTCCGTGGAAGAGATTTCGGAGTTCTGCCAAGCCGACGTGGTCTACCCCCAGTGTTCTGCCGCCAGCCTTCAGAGAGGCCCTGCACTGTGGCGGGCCACGTTGTCCCGTCAGACACGAAGCGGCAGAAAGTGGCGTAAAGTGAGTCGACCTAACGGGGGCTCGCTTGTGGTTTCTCCTCCGCCACGCAGACGGAATAAGGGGTCTTCGTCGCCTCTTTTTTATGGCGCGTTCACTCGTGCAGGGTGTGCGTCGCATAGCGGATGGCACCGGCGTGTCTGTTTGATCCGGGAAGCCGACGGCGACCTGTCATTTAGTGAAATGATTGATAGCTGCAGAGAGGAAATGTTAAGAGTATTCCACTGAGGGAAATAGGGAAACTCTGTGCTTGTATCCCAGCTATGCATTTGAAATCAGGGTTGTGCATGAAGCCTAGCTTTCCCATTGCGCAGGTAGCCGCGCTGCTGTCACACCTCCATGTGCTTCTTCTCCATCAGCGCACGAGCAGGGAATGAGAGGACGAGATGTTTATGTGAATAATCTCAAAACACATTTCATATTGTCGGCATGGAAGCACGCACACACACACACACACACACACACACACACACACACACACACACACACACACACACACACACACAGAGTCCTTGGCCTGAATATAAGATGACCCTTTGCTTGGTTAGGTTTGCAGATGTACCATTATATTCATCATGTAAATGGTAGAAACAAGGATTGAAAGGTAAAAAAAGTCAGTTTTGCATAAACATAATGTTATTCAATCAAACCAAAAAAGGCTTCAATGTGCAGCCACTAGCTAAGACGCCGAGTGCAATAAAAGTGTTTTATTTTATTAACTTTATTTTAAGTTATGTGCTTTGATGGTATAATGTCTTCTGGAATAATATGTTCAGTGTTACATTAATATTTATAAATTGAAAAGCACATTTTACACTATTTAATTTGTGCAATGGGGAAAAATTGGCAAAATAAATCAAAAACTACAAAAAAATTTTTAACTTAAAACAAACTTGGGTAATCGGCCAAGTGTTTTACAATTTCCATTTCCGCCGGGGAGCCGCTCGGCTTCGAAGTGCTCTGAGGATGAGACCCGATGTCGTGGTGGTTAGTGAGTCAGACGCAGCAGATCCAGTGGTGACTCGCCAGAGGAGGCTTTGAGAAGAGCGGCTTCGTGCTAATGACTCTGCCGACAGCTTATCGTTCGGACGAGCTTCTCCTTGTGCCTGGTGTTTGTCCCCGAGGCGACGGCACGTTTAACATGTCGGAGTCCGTTCGCAGCCGACGGGGCACTTGCTTCTCCGTCTTGAGAAGTTTCGCCGAGTGCTCTGTGAGTGCAGGACGATAATGGCGACCCCCCCCCCTTCACATCCCCCCCTGCCTTTTGTGTTTGAAGAGTATCAGAGTCCCTGAGGGGGGTGTGTGTGTGTGTGTGTGTGTGTGTGTGTGTGTGTGTGTGTGTGTGTGTGTGTGTTCGTGCAAGACGGGATTTTTGCCAATTAAAGGGAACATAATAGACTCGCTTCAGTCTCACTCAGGCCAACGACCTCTGTGATTCACAGACCTCAGCGTTTCCCTTTCAGTGTCTGTCCTCCGTCTGCTGCGTACGACTGGGTCTGATTATTCCACATCCGCTTTCATCTATTTATCTATATTTGCATGGTTTTCTCCATTTTCACAGCAGCAAAAAAAACCAAAACCGAATGCTCTCTAGTTGCCGGGAGGTGACACGGGCGACTTTTCTTTTCATCATAAACGCGTTTATAATTATTTCCCGGTTTGCTGGCGAAATGTGAACCGAAATGCCGACGGGAAAGGGGGCGTGCACCTCAGCAAGTCACACACACACACACACACAAGTTTATTGAATTACGAGGAATCCTGTGAGATTTGCCCTGAAATACTTTGTCTCTTCCTCTCCCCATGTGGGACCTTTTCGTTATTCTACGTCAATTGCTCTCTCAGCTTCCTGCGATCGATAGTCCGAACTATCCCACGACCACGGAACCTTTGGCACCTGCTATTTTTAGTTTGAACTCAACTGAACAGTCCACAGGTTCGGACTGAACAAGGTTCCCTCGGGTGTGAAAGAGCTCCTGAACGGAGAGCGTCGCTTTTACACGGAGACGCTGTACGACTGCTGAAGCGTGAGAGGAAGAAAAAAACACTTGGAAACTTTGACTTTGAGTCAGACTTGAGTTATATACTCCCACCCTGGACCGCTCGACCTTTCCGGTTCCCCCGTGAGTTCCTAAACACGACTGCATGACTCTGACATTTTGTCGCGTGGGTCTTCAGTGACGGATAAAAACTGTTAATGCTTATCACTTCGTGAAAAAACGCCAGATTACCTTCTGGTATCTGAACCTGTCTGGGCAAATGTGAGTTATTTGCTGGCAACATTTGCAGCAGCAGCGGACATTCGTTCCTCCTCTCGATCAGAGATCCGTCTCTGTGCTCACTTCTCTCCCCGCTGCTGTGGAAGTGTTGTCCTTCCAGAAGTGGCTCTACATTA
Organism: Scophthalmus maximus; assembly: GCF_022379125.1. NCBI lineage: Eukaryota > Metazoa > Chordata > Actinopteri > Pleuronectiformes > Scophthalmidae > Scophthalmus > Scophthalmus maximus. The sequence continues at coordinate 18,066,136 of NC_061531.1, read as the reverse complement.
TTTAAGGCCAAGGTCTGAGAATTCGAAGCCGCCGCCGCCCGCCGCCTTTGTCGCGGTTATCTTTTGTTTGGTGTCACTGCGAAGTGCTCGGTGATGTGTGAAATGAAACCGGGTCCCGTTGCTGCCGCCTTCGCCCGGTCTTGGCCTCGTCTGTCGTGGACAGAATGTGGTCAACACAGTGTAGTCATCCCCATTTTACATCTATGTATTAACCGTATCGTAGAACTTCGCATGCTTCCTTAAAGACCGACGGATCAGAAAAGTACGAAAGCGCGACGTAGTGGAGCAGATATTGGACAGATGGAGTCATTCAATCCATCCGACGGGCGTTCAGTCTGCTCGGCGGACGGGCGATCGCTGAACCGTGTCGGCGGACACACGAGGCATCAGGAGGGAGGACGGAGAGCAGGCAACAAAGCGCCACTGCAGTGTTGACAACCGGGGCGTTTCGGACCAGACAGGCGAGGGAGGACTTCATGTCTGCACGTGCTCACTAAAGTAAATTAATTCATGGAGAGAAGTCTTCATCGCAAACACGACATCTGCGATATCCGGCATCTGCCTTTTTGCCATATATTCATTCATGGACTATGATCAATAAGTATATACACTTCTCCTCAGTTCAGTTGAACCTGACGACCTCCGGAGGAAGCGCGCTGCTCCTGACGAGTACAGTGACAGCTGAGTGACACACCTGAAAAGTGCAGATGAATCACTCGCAGAACAAAGTAGCAGCGGCAGAGCGACTCAGCTCCTCGCCTACTCGGGGTGGAAGAATGAACGCCGGCGCAGAGCTTTTTGGGCGCGTCGTTGATCCTCCGCGTTCCTATTCGCGGTGAGCACGATCATGCATAATAACAATGCACAGACAAAGACTTCCCTCGGCCCCGCTGGATCTGCGACGCCGCGATCCTCCATCGCAGCGGTCGGGCTTCACTCCACACCGCTCCGTCATCACCGACGGGCTCCTCGAAACACTTGTGCCAGTTCACTGTCGCCGGGCCCCCGGCAGCGTATCCAAACTAAAAGAACAACGTCAGACTAGAGCATTTCCGTCCCTCTCGGAAATGATTTGACACCACAAATTACAGACCTCAGTCACTTCTCCTTGCGGAGGCGGCGCGACCCGTTTGCCCAGAACCCGGGTTCTAAATGTCTAAATGACGTCCCTCTGATCCGCGGCAGCAGCGGAAGGTGTTGAGCAGTAATTATTTCCCGCTCGCCTTCTCTCGCTGCTCTGAAGTAATTATAGCTCGTGTTCCCAGCAGAGCTTCTAGTGAAGTGCAGCCCTCTGGTCCGTCCGCAGCATTTTGCTCCACACTTAGTTTGGGTCCCGTCCAAAGAATTGCCATGTCACGGGTTTGTGGGATTAAACCTTGATCCTAAATACGCCTCTGACTCCTCATTAGTGTACAAATACTGGCTCGTGTCTCCTTTTGATAAATTGCTAATTGGGGGGGATGAGTTCAGTGGCAGGAAAGGTTACAGAACAATCTAAGAAACCAAGTCGGACTCACGGACTGTTTCTTTTTGCAGAGTATGGAATTCTGGCACGCAGCGTGAAGATAACTCAGAGTTAAAAGTCCGTCTTAGCCTTTTACAACAGGAAACAGCGAGAAGGTGCGACAGCGGCATCGACAACAACAGCTCCCGCTGCCGAAAGGGGAAGAGCGAGAACAAACAGCACTAAGTCATTACCAACTCTCCCCACACACACTTTGAGGTGTAACACATTGGGAGTGAAAGAAAAAAAGTAAAACTGGCCCACAACAAGGTTGGAATATTGATCGACAGGCTCCGCCTGCATCACACACCGGGGGCTCGTACGGCAGAGATAGACTTGGATGTAACAAATGGGTCTTCCTCCGTCAGCTTCCCAAAACCCTTGGAGCCGTGGACTCTCTCTCTCTCTCTCTCTCTCTCTCTCTCTCTCTGTCTCTCAACAAGAAGCGATTCCCAACATGTTCTCAGCAGATTGCAGCCGAGTGAATCGCCGGTTCCATCCGAGCAGCTCCGCTCCCCTGTAGCAGAAGACGGCGTGGAGGAAGGCTACGCCCGGAATTCAGAGAGGAGAGCAAAAGAGGGAAAAAAAAGCCTTTGTCTTCATGTGGCGTCTCAAATATAATATCAAAAGCAGTGTGGACGCAAGGACATTACCAATGCTGACTCTGAAGGTGAAGTCTGGCCTCGAGCAGCTGATAAGGTTCTCACAGATCTGCCAATCATCTATAGACAGACTTGCTACTGGACGACATTAAAGCCTCATGGACCCGGATGAGAAAATGTGTCCGATATGAAAACGGTTCACACCTCAGCTCGTCGTAGCTAAAACAAAATGATCCAATAATGATCCCTAATGTTAAGTGATCGTATTTATAGTTATACATTAAATTATTTCAATGTTTTCATCCTCGCTGGATGGGGCATTTGGACGTGACTCTTTCTGCTGATGCCAGAGACCTGAGATATGAATATGTGGCAAAATAACCAAGGTGGATCTTCTTCTTTTTTTTTTTGCTTTTGCTTTTGCCATGTTCTTGTCCCAGACTCAGAGAATGCATGAATTCCTCCAGGTGTGATTAGTTGGCAAAGGCAGGTTATGTTGACTGAAGTAACTCAGTGGATCATTTTAATATGTGTATGTAACCGTCTCCTTCCATCTCTCTCAGAGGTATCTTTTGTCACCCGTCTGACCAGATCCGACACGTAAAAGTCAACAAAGTCGACATTCGTGACATTTCCGATCAGAACAGAACAGGAAATGAAAGCACAGCGCGCCGGGCCACTTTTGCAAATGGCATTTTTTTTGCAATTATCAACACTGTGACTCGTAATTTGTTCAGTTTGTTCATGTTATTCTTGGTTTTTCCCTCTAGTGCTAAAATTCAACAGGAATTAATCACACCGGCCCCTAATTGATTTTGTATTGAGTCGGACGGAGGTGTAGGATTTCATCAGAGTGATTCAGTACAGAATCAGCACCACGGACAGTTCTCCGCAGGCTGTCGCACCAGTTATCACTTTGTGGAAAGACTTAATCAATATCAATATCAACATATCTCTCCACTGAGAAAGAAAAAAGATACTATACATAGCCTGCTGTGTGTCTCTTGCCACAGTTCCATATCAATACTATTGTTTTCTATCCATTGGTTCATTGTGGAGCTGTGTGCGGCGCTCTTTGTGCCCCGGTCGCTCTCTTCTTCCTCTCTCTCTCTCTCTCCTTGGTCGCTTGACCCTCAGCAGCACCAGCCCACATCGGTGTCTCGTGAAAACATCCAATATAGTTTTTACCGTCCTCTGCAGGCGGGCGGGATTCGCCGTAAACCCGGTAGCCACTGCTCTGGCCCTCAGCCGACTCCATCTCAACACCGGACCTGCTCCGTGAGGTCGATCTGTCGTACGTGTGTCAGGGTAACGCAACAGGAAGTGAACGGACACTGGCTCTTATTGTCTCTCTCTAGTCAGTAATAGATGTCACGTACTTATCTGAACACAGTCGACGTCAGTGTTGACCCGACACTCGTATGATCAGTCTACATTAAGCAGGTTACTCTGCTGCTGCGTGCCTCTGTTTTCTGTGACCTTCTCTCAGGCTGCTGGAAACATCCGACATAAAATGTTGTAAACATAGGGACCAGATCACAGTTGGCCGGTGTGTTTGTCTCAAACCGCCTCATCCATCATTCACTGCTTCTTTCTTCCTGTCTTTCAATCAGTTTTTTAACTGTTGCCTCTTCATACATAATTTATTTGCGTGTTACTTTGAAAGTCAGACTGATACCGACTGACTTTCTGGACTTCGATGTGAGGTAATATCATTTATTTTCACTTCCCTTTTAGATTTAGTTTTCATTTAGTTCCCATAGTGACACTGCTGTTGGGAACTTTGCTGATGCTGCTCCAAAAATTCTAATCATGTTCTCAATTCAATCTTTAAAAAAAGTCCAACGTATAATTGTTTTTTAATCGCATCGTAGCTCGGTGAATCTGAATCAGAGTGAATATCGAGCTGTCCGGAGATTCACACCCCTTAATGACCATCTTCTGGAAATCATTCCTTTTATTATCCGTCGCAGTCACTGACAACTTCATTTGTTTTGTCCTAAACGCTACTGACGCAGTTCATAACGGTGCATCATAAATTGTGCCATAATGCTCACAGTCGTTATCTTCCTCCTGCTGCCACCGCTGCACATATCGGACCACCCTCATTCAACACCGTGAGAATATTACTCCCGTCTAAACCCGCCCAGTAAACGAGGCACCGATGCAAAATGTAGCGGCACGTTGCGGAAATTAAATGGTTTTTGACTGCGACAGTTTTCTCGTGCGATGAATGTGCAGTTTCATCAGCCGACGGGCGCAAAACATCTCACTCGGGGTCTGTGATTAAAAACCCAGAAATGATCGTGTGTGTGTGTGTTTGTGTGTGTGTGTGTGTGTGTGTGTGTGTGTGTGTGTGTGTGTGTGTGTGTGTGTGTGTGTGTGTGTGTGTGTGTGTGTGTGTGTGTGTGTGTGTGTGTGTGTGTGTGTGTGTGTGTGTGTGTGTGTGTGTGTGTGTGTGTGTGTGTGTGTGTGTCCGTCCTCGTCTCTGAGGATGAAAGCACAAAGATTCTGGGCTGATGTGATTAGAACTCATCCCAGGAAAATAACATGCGGAGGCCAAATGCATTAGTGACGTTCTAAACTGTGACCTTGACATTTTATAACGAATGTGTGTGCACATCATGGCTAACAAACATACACCACATAGACTGTGTTCTGTGTGTGTGTGTGTGTGTGTGTGTGTGTGTGTGTGTGTGTGTGTGTGTGTGTGTGTGTGTGTGTGTGTGTGTGTGTGTGTGTGTGTGTGTGTGTGTGTGTGTGTGTGTGTGTGTGGTCTGCCGACCTTGCGATTCTCTCGGTTGCGCCGCCTCAGCGAGGGCAGCGCAAAGAAACGCGAGAAGCGTGAGCAGCTTTCTTTTATCCACTGAGGGAAGCGGTCGAACATTTGTTCAGATTCAATGTTGTTCCCGTTTCAAAAAGAACTTCATGATCCGTTGCGTTCTCGATCGTTGTGTCTTTGTCGAAGCAATATTTGATTCTATAGAGGGGAAAAAAAGCTCAGTGATTAAATCGAGTATGTTTCTGCACTTTTCATGACAGGTAGAGTTTATTTCTGCCGACAAAAGGACCGAAAAGGTGTGTCAAAGCTGTCAGACAGACACACACACACACACACACACACACACACACCTGACAGACGTGGCTGATTGACAGCTCCCCGCCCGTGGCTGCAGCGACCTCAGGGCTCAGTGGATGTTATCTGTCCCTCCAGATCAGTCGCAGTGTGACGGTCAATAAGCTAATTTCTGGCGAACACACACACACACACACACACACACACACACACACACACACACACAACAGACCTCACCTCTGAAAAATCACACAGGATATTGATGAGCAGTCTGCAGCCTCTTACCTTTGAGCACTCAGGGTTTTTTCTTTGTAAACGTGTGTCAGTAATACGTCCGATGTTTTCAGTGAACTCTAAGAGAGTCGTCACATGTTGAAACCCCCGTCGGCGATTGCAGAATCGGTCGATGTGGAGACAATCGTTGGTGAGCAGCAGCAGCCGAGTTCACACAAAGTGGAAGCGACTGCGCGGCAACACAGTAAGAAAACAAGACAAGAGAAGAGAAGGACACGAGTGGTGGAATGAGACGGATTACAACAGTTTATAATTATAAAAAAGGCGTAAAAGTATTTTGTTTCTATGGCGTTTGGAGCTTAGAGATCAAGGTTGTGAGGAAACGGGGGGGGGGGCGGGGTATTCGGAGACGGATCAATTTAATTGAGCAATATGACCTTCTTAACCACCGTTAATGTTATTAAAACAGATGACTCGGTGCTGCGTGACGTGAAGCGAGTTCTTTGGGAGTGATTGACTGCACAGAGGACGTGAGAATCATCTTACGGAGCGCGAGCGGCCGGAGGCGTTTCGTCACCATCGGCGAGTCTCACGAGAGTCTGACGAGGGCTCCGCGGAAGGACCTGGTGTTGTGCTCGTCGGGGTTTTCAGAATAGACCGTCTGATGAGCAACAAACGCGGCGGCAGAGTCTCTCTACGCGAAGCAGAGTTTGGCCAAAAGTCAAACATCTCTGTGTTCACGGTGGCGTTCGGCCACATTAACCACCGGCCTTGGAAGCGGGAGGTTTATTGCTCCGCCTGCGGAGAGAAAAAGACTCTGTTTGCTCTGTGATTTAGGTGAGACCGAGGACAAAGTCCTTCTTGTGCTTTATTGCTCATTATATTATAATTTAAGGGCCACGCTGTTAAACAAAATGTCCTTAATCTCTAATGAGTTCTTCTGGATGAATGAGTATAAGAGAGTTGAGCTGGTTTAATTCATACAGCGTGGGGCGGAATATAAAGTTGTTGTGTTTTGGTAAAGTCAGTTCATGCTCATGCACATCACTTCTATCAGCTTTTTTCATGTACTACAAGTCATGTGTAGGTAAGACGCTGTGATTTTTTTTTTTATATTGGTCCGTGCTCCGCCCACAAACATGTAGGGGGCGGGGTTTATGAGCGATAGTGCAGCCAGCCACCGGGGGGCGATCAAGAGGATTTGGCTTCACTTTTCAAGAGATGTCATGGGACAGGAGTGAGCGATGGATTCAAACATTACAATTGGTATGAAATCATAATAAATGTACGAGATATCTTTAGAACTCTAGGAGAAATGTGACAGTGAACCAATGGATGACCTCATTCTAATCGTATCGTCGGCCTCAGACATACAATTGCAACAGTGGCGAAGGTTATAGATACGGTTAGCCACTAACCATAGGGTCAATGGTTCGATACCTGGTTCCTCGTGTCGTCCACCTTCATACACGGCCTTTATGTGAGCTACTTATCTTTTTAAATGGCCAGAAACCAAAACAAATGAGAGTATTTTAGGTCGTCAAGTTCTCACATTCATGTTTTTTTTTTATGGACCGCAATAATCAAAACGCCACCCGGGCATAATTAACTTTGGAAAATGCAAATTTTACGACGGAACAGTTATTCTATCCTGTAGGCGCGACGGTCCTGCGTCAAACACTTGCAAACAAAAAAAACAAGAGGATATTGACAGAAAACGTGCCGCGGCAGACATGTAAAAAAAAATAATAAAGCAACATTTTCTTTTACACCAGCAGCACTTAGTCTGGAAGCGCTGAGGCGAGGTGGGATCGGTGATTTACGTCTCTGCTGCCGGAGGAGCCGAGCCTCCTAATGACGAGAACAGAGACACTCGTCCATTAGCTTTCAGACGGTGTCACGTCTCTGCAGCGAGGGAACAAAGGAGTCGAGGGACAACGAGCCGGGACCAGTCTGACAGCCGGATCACCTGTCTGAAGGAATGTGCCAAGTTCCTGGTAGATGTGGCAAATGTCACCTGGAACTCCAGGAATAAAAACGTTCATTTCATTAAGCACACGTTACAAACTAATGTGTGCAACAACTTTAACTTAATATAAAATATTTCTCTTTTAGATTTGTTGGATTGACGTCACGTGCACACCCCTGAGCTTCCAACGTGGTTATCACACCATGTTCACTAACACTATAAAATATGTGTTAGCTACAAATTGGTTTAATGCTAATGTTAGCTGCTACTGGAGATATTGAATATGTTGCTTCTGGGCCTGTCACGCTAATTACGTTGTCGACTTATCGTACAAAACAAGAATATGAACTCAATCATTTTTATTGACCTCAATGATAAGCCATTGTGTCTGCATGCTTGTTGGTTGACATATCGCCTGTTCTCGTCGTGGTCGGTTACTGAATTGGTCTATAAAATGTTAGAAAATATGGCTTTCTCTGTATTTTTCAAATTGCTGGTTTGACTGGGCCAAGCTTTCTTGATTCAGTATCAAAAAATGGTCTTAAAATTGACGATAATATTGTTTATTGCAATGATTTCTTGGACAATAGACTGTGCAACAAAAAGTAGTCATCGTGACAACAGGCCTGGTTGCGTCACCTCTAAACTCGATCCGTGTTCCCTCATTGGAACCATCCAGTGTATTTTCTCATGCTGCTCAATCAGGAACCTTGGACAAAGTCCGGACTCGATATTCCCGGGATTTTTGTCCGTTCTGTACCTCTGTGTTTGCCGGCTCCAAGCCAGCGATTGCGCCTTCTCCTCAATGTCAAGTTGGATTGCGGTTCGTGACTTTGCTCAAAGCTACGACGGAGTTCTTCCCCGGTTGGGGATCATCGCCACCGCCCGCCGCTGCAGTGGCTTAATAGCAGTTATCACATATGTTGCTCCATCATCCTCTCCAGGCGCAGCGAGTGCCGGGCGCCCGGAGCCCTTCACTTGGAAATGGATCCAACTGAGCAGAAGAGTGCCTCTCTGACTGGCGGGCCCAACAGTTGTTACACAGATTATCTCCTTTTTCCAACATCGACGACTCTCACTCCAGGCCCAGGCCTCCGATTCCCTCAGGTGCTGATGGTGCTCCACGACACACAAGAGGGGCTCTTTTTTGGGGGGGGGAATGCAAACCACACAAAATCAACAGCAGGCAATTATTCTCAATGAGGCCTCATGTTCAGCTCAAGTGGGATTCTACAGTCAGCACACGAGCGATTTTGGAAAAAGCCTTTTTTTTTGGGCATGGGAGTCTGACGCACTGACCACTAGGCCAAAACCGCAGAGTTGCATCGGCGCTAGCACGTCTCTTAACGCGTGGACGGCGCGCGCACAACGTGTATTGCTGTAAAAAATCACGTACTGCCCCTTTAAGTCTCCAGTTGCAGGGAGAAGGAAAGAGATGCAGCGTTTACATCATGTGCATAATGTCGTAAAAACAATAGAAACAATATGAGATACATTAGTCTAAATCTAATACATTAAGGTCACCATTGAATTATAGTTTCCATTCATAGTCTTGCACATCTCTTCAGTTTTCTAAGAGCACTCTTTAGGAGGCTTTTTAAAACATTATGATCTTTTAAATGCAGCGTAACTAACTTATTATTTATGGGTTTATTAACTAAACTTTAGGCTCATATGCTGTGAATGATCAGATATGAGCTGAAGGACATACTGTCATATAGAGATGTGTCTCAGTCCATGATGACCTCGCCACCTGTCACACACACACACACACACACACACACACACACACACAACAACGGACCGCTCAGCCGTGATCACTCGCCGTCGCCTCAGCTGGTTAATCCCACGCTCCCAGACCTCCGATGGAGGAAGGGTCTCAGTGACGGGGGGGGGCGATGAGGGAATGGCGTGGGTGTTGGCGCTCATGCGCATAATCAGACTTCGCAGGTTAATGTGTTACAGTGGAAAGAACCTGTTCCCCTGCGAGCTGCTTGATTTCCTGCTCCACAGTGGATAACAAGCCGGGGAGGATTAAGGCTTCAGAGACCGAATGAACGAATCGTCTTTCTGTTCTTCTTCTCCCTCGATTTCCGCCAGGACTTTCTCTTAACAACAGGTTAAATATATTTATGAATCCTGTGTTATCAACTGGAAAACGTTATCCTCTCCAAACCTCTCATCTTACATCTGAAATCTGTCTTCCTCCTCCTCCTCCATTAATCTTGTGACCTGTAGCGGGGGGTCGTGAACCTCCCCGTCAGGAAACTGCTGTTGCCATGTGAGCTGAAAATGTGGCTCCTCCTCCTCCTCCTCATCACTTTACTGTATATCGGCTTCCTCCACTGTTCAGCTTTCACCTGATTAAAACATCACTCAGTCCCTCTCTGGAGCCTGGGCCTCGTGTCTCTGCCTCCTTTTGCATCCAGTTGATCGATGTGGACCACAGTCTTGGTCGGCGGCTCGCCCGTCGTAGCAGGAGGCCACGCGGCCGGCCGCCCGTCCTCCGGATATTATTCTCTGGCGAACCGCTCTGTCATTTCTGTCAAAGACTCTTTGGGACACTCAAGTGCTCGTGGCACTTAGGACGCTTTACTAGACCAGCGTCTATCTTACCAGTGGGTTTCAGACACAATGCTTCACTCAGAAAAAAAAAGCAGAGTGCAGCTGTTTGCAAGAACACAGAAGTGTGAGTGTGTGGGGGGGGGGGAGTTGAATATGTCTCAGAGGCAACACGAGGGAAGACAAAGGGTTGTGGAGAGGCAGATACTCAAAATCGCAACACATTTCAGGCTTGGCAGTCGTCCTCAGGCGAAGCCCGACGAGAATTCACTCAAACAATGTCTGCCCATTGTGTGTGTGTGTGTGTGTGTGTGTGTGTGTGTGTGTGTGTGTGTGTGTGTGTGTGTGTGTGTGTGTGTGTGTGTGTGTGTGTGTGTGTGTGTGTGTGTCTTTTGTCAAAAGGCACTCGCAGCATTTCATAGACACATTTTTCCTCATGTTGTTTCTTGATGTCGAGATTGTTCCACGTCTGTGTTTTTGGAGTCGGACGCGAAAAGAGACGTATGAGAATGACGACCTTAAAGAGGCAACAGATACATTTAGTGTGATCTGTTTTGACTGTGATCTGTAAATTAAAAAAAGCCTTTCTGCATCAAGGTCCATAGAAAAATACTTTCACCACATTCAAGTTTGTTTCATTGGTGCTAATCACGGATGTGCTCCTTTCTGGCAGTTCACTTTAAAGTCCAAGCAAAAGAAAAGCAACAATCACTTCAATTACAAAATCTCCCAGTTGCACAATCCAACAGCACTCGGACACAAAACTGGATAGAATTCTAAAAGGCTGAACTCCAGCAGGACCTCATTGTATAACGGACAGACGTTTAATATAATATTCATGAGGAAGTGTTTTCTGAACTCGTGCACCCGAGGCGACCAGGAGCAGATTGCAGGAGCATATGGCTCTGTCTCCTGGTGACGCGTCGGTGGAGTCCACACTGGCCGCACGATGACAACGTGACGGCAACACGTGAAGCGGCTTCACGCGGGCGGCGGTCACTTTTGTGTTTCTGCCCGAGTGCCCCAAAGTCATTTTTGTTCAGGATCCAGGTCGGCTCAGGTAACTTTTTGAATCATTTTTCATTTTGGAGTCCGGATGTTCTCCCCCTGCGCGTGTGCGCGTGGACGTTTTTCTCCCGCTTCCTCCCACGGTCCAAAGACGGAACAGGTTACGTCCATTGACGCAGACTCTAAATCGCCCCGTGGGTGCGACCGTGGTTGGTCTTGTGTTTCTTTGCGTCGACCCCTCTGATTGACCGCCGACCTTTATAGTCAAATCACGTGAACCCGGTGCTAATTCTTCTTACCTTGAAATCCAATCAAATGCCCCAGAGATTATGAAGATGACTTTGCAGATGAGGTTGTGTCTGATTCATAATGCAAATGCTCCCAGGACGCTCTCTGACTCCGTGTCAGGCACCGTGTTACTCTGCCCTTTGAGTTCGTCTCCACACATTTCCAGTTTAAGTGCTCATCCCCCCTGTGAGAGTATTAGTGCTCCTAAATAGTTAATCAGCATTCTTTTAATCACGTTCTCTTCAGCCCTTATACGTTATACACAGCACTTTTCGAAAAGTGGAGCGCACGGCCGTCGCCCATACTGCGACACTTTCCTTTCACACGTTTTAAACGTAACCGTGGACTTCTTTCTCTCAATCAATTGAGTTGCCCCCCTGAGGGGGGGGGGGGGGGTGGACTGCTACAGCCCTCTGATTTCTTTCCTTTTAAAAAAAAAAAAAAAAAAAAGGGTGATTAAAAGCAGAGCTTCGTCTCTTCTGCCCGTCATCACGAGATCAAAGCAGCTGGAACGCCGCTCCAGAACGTAATTCAGCATTCTGTGCAGCGCACACTCGAAATGAGGCCACCTCGCTTTGATGACTAAACCATTTATCCCCCCAACTATTAATCTCACTATTGACTCGAAATGCAAAAAAATCATGGCTACATATGCCCCGTCAGCAGCCGTGTGTGTGTGTGTGTGTGTGAGTGTGTGTGTGTGTGAGTGTGCGTGTGTGTGCGTGTGCGTGCGTGTGCGTGTGTGTGCGTGCGTGTGTGTGCGTGTGTGTGCGTGTGACACGCTGCTTTGCGCTCGTCCATCGTTTGCACCATTAATTCTGCATCACTGTCACTTCCCCACTGATGGTTCTCCTGCATGTGAAGACCTTGTGTCTTTTTCCCTCGGGGGGGGGGGAGTTTGATGATAAAACGTGTTTTGCGGCGCTCTTAACGTCCGTCTGTATTTCTTCACCTTACATCACTTTCCACTTTGAAGACTCTGGAAGCCTCCCGGCGTTGAACGCCGAAATCTTTGTACAGGTTGAACGTTGAAGTCAGTCCAGGTCGGACACACACACACACACACACACACACACACACACACACACACGCACACGCTTCCCGCAGATCAGCTTTCACGTTGACTCTGTTTTAATTGAAATCAGAACCTTGGCTCCCTAAACATGGATCATTCTCCTTTTTGTCTTCCTCTCGCTCACTCGTTCGTTTTTTACCAGCAAAGCTGTAATATTTAGCGTGGACACTCAAATCCTCCCGGGCCCGAAGGGGGATTAGTTTTCTCTGTGCAGAACAATAATGACCTTTTTCACATTTCTGCGTGTGAACGTCTGAGAGCAATAGGACCGTAATCACTGCTCATAATGAGCGTTGAACGTCCAGCTACTGTCCCTTTAATATGCAAAGTGACATGGACATATATAAATATCAGTGGAGATCACTTTCATTTTTCTCAGATTAACTAAATTTGCACTAAACTGATTATATGTTGAGTTGAGTAGATGATGCCACTAAGACTTCTGAGGAGGATCTGAACCAATCCCTGGGCCGTGTATCGTCCTGAAAAAGACCGGAAATATAATCTCAATGAGAAAAACACATTCATGTGTGAAAAGACTGAAATACAGCGGGGCTCATTTTTTCCCCCTCTTTGTCAAAATAGATTTTCAGACATGTTCACTGGTCACCGCTGACTACAGATCCCTGTAGACATGGGGGGGGGGGGGGGAGTGTCGATTCGAGGCCGCGTCCATCAGTCCCATTCTGAGAGGTCCACACTCACCTGCTCCGAGAACAAATGATCCACGGCTTCGTCCGAGCCTCTTCTCTGAAGAGGAAGGGGGACTAATAATAAGAAATGTGGCCTTCAGCCACTGGCCGGCACACATTAGTACCGCAGTGTGAGTGGCGTCTCCGGAGATGAAAGACGGGGGAAAACGTGATCTCAGGACGGATGTGATTCATCCGGGGGGGTGGGGGGTGACGACGCAACGCCGCTCGAGAACACAACCTTCAGAAGATGAAAGAGAAGAATTCTCGCCCTCGTCCTCACAGGAAGCCGACACATACTTCTGAGACTCACAATGAAGAAGAGAATGTGTTTTTGAGTTTGTTATATATATATATATATATATATATATATATATATATAGTGGCCATTAGAAAAGGTCATGGGGCTCAGGCCGCGGAATCCCTGAGCTTTTCGAATGCGTGGCCTTTAGAGACCATTACAAACACCAGGGTGGAGGTCGTTCATCCATCTCTCAACTTTGTTCATTCAAGATTAATGGGAGTATTCAACATTAATCAGACGCTGATTTGGAAGATGTTTTTTTTTTTTTAACATAAACTATTTCTGGCATGAAATTGGATAATTGTTTGCCAGCTGAAATAGAAAGTCTGCCTACAAGTTTTTTTGAGGACACAGATCCTCTCCCGGGGAAATGTACAAGTCAAATTGGTGGAGATACATTATTAAAGAAAGAAAATCACTGTTTGATGTTGAAAGAGCTTCCAGTACATTTATCTTTTTCTTTTTATGTATTTCTTGCTGAGCTCACTACTGTTCCCCCTGATTTGTATCCCCCTTAAAAGTAAGAGCTGTAATTAATAAAAAAACAACAACAACAACAACACACAACACCATTAGAAATATAGTGCTCCATAAAGTAATAGAAGTTAATTAGGTAGTAAATATGAATAAACCTTGTTTTTTCATCCTGGAGCATAATAGACCTGGAGACTTGAGCAGCTCAAAAGAACCAGAAAAAAAGGAAATAAAGGCAAAGAAGAAAGAAGAAGAGCATCCGGAGGAACTCGTCTCCTCCTCTGTGATGTGTCTTCTGTGAACATCTCAGCCGCTCCACAGCGCCGGATGATGTTGTGCGTGAGAAAAAGGCTTCTGCTGCCGTGAATTTATTCCTATAAATAATAAGAAACGCGCAAACGAGCTGAACACAACACTGTTCACACAAAGGGTCCGTCGTGAAGCCCCCCCCCATCATGAGGCCGACACCAGCTGCTGCGGGATTTGGGGTTTTTACATTAACTTGCGTTTGGAATCTGTATTTAAATCAGCAGTAAAACCTAATGTGCTGTTTGCATCCTCAGCAGAAGTGATGCGTCGGTGTGTATTTTGCTGTAAACGCTGGTTTTCAGTTGTTGGCACAGAGTTAATCGAGGCTTCGGAGTGAAGTTTTCCTCCTTTCATCGCTTTATATATATTTGTTTCCTTAGCGTCCTGTCCTGTCGCTGCAGGAGTGGACGGCGAAGAGGTGGAGCACAGAGGCGACGCATGCGAGACGACCGGGAGAGAAACAATTCACGAAGCAGTGGACTGGTGTGTTTTGTTGTTTCTTTTCCCCCGTTTTGCTGCGATCACCGTCACTGCAGATTTTCCGGGAGGAGGCCCGTGTTCTCTCCGCGTGTCGACGGGTCCCGCGACGACCCTCCGGGGTACGAAATCAAACACGCCCGCTCTTGAGCCCGGCGACGAGCTGGAAGACGACGACGACGACGACGACAGATCACTCGTCTTCACCAACGCGTTGGAAGGAGAATGGCGCTCGCAGAGTTCTTCCTCCTGCCACGGCAGAACAATCCTGCTTATGATTGTGCATTTTTCTTCGACAGACGAAGGGGCGGTGGTCTGACAGCCCAGATGTCATTAAACATAAAAGAATGAAAGTTCTAGAGGCTGAAGTTTCACACAGGAAAATTCTTGTCTGCAGAGTTTGTCCCGTAATGTGTGAAATTGCATCAATGTGCTAGAATTACCAGGGGATCTCTTCTTCTCTCTTCTTCCACTTGGTCAGTCGGACGTGGATGAAAGAGCCTCGGTGTGTTTGGAGCCTCCACTCCTTCGGTGACTTCTTTGTTTCGTGTCGTGCCATCTCCAGGAGCTAGAGCTTCTCGGGCCGCCTGACGAGACGCGACTCTGGGCCTCGCTCCTCCTCTTATCTCCCCCCGCTTCTTGTCCTGAGAGTTCGCTGTCCGCTGAGCACTTCTTGTCCAATGTGGACGCGGCACCAAGGTCATTTATTCATGAGGTCGCCGTTCTGATCAGTCAGCGTTAGCTGTGGCCGAGCCCGGCAGTCACTGTAAACAATAAGTGTGGATTAAATGATTAGAGCGATCGATCGCGCGGGGCCATCTATTATGTTCCTGTAGGGCTCCTCCGACCAAACGCTTCTTTTCTCAGTGCAGGCCTGGACAATGATGTTATTAAGAGCGGGAGGAAAAACAAAGTAGTGCGTCAATATATGTGTTATAGATAGACGCACAGTCATCATTAAAGTTGGGAGGAACTTCTTCTTTAAAGGGAGAAGACAAACTTTAGAAGATGAACATTCCCGTCTTTTATCTGTGTGTGTGCGTGTGAATGAAACATGACCAGGGACGCTCGGGTTGTTCGTTACGATACGAAAAGAGTGGGTCGTCTGATTTATCTTCCATATCTACAGACACAATGAAATATAGACAACACTAACTGACAGCAAACAATCTCCTGCAGAAACACGTATTTGACTCATGAAGGTGTTCACGTGTTCAATTCAGAAAGAGGGAAAAAAAAAAGGTCAACCATTCAAAACAAATGCGTCTGTTTCACAAGTCTGCAGGAAAACACACGGATCGGTTATCATCCACCTGCATGCGAAGCTACAAGCTCTGCAGGCGTCTCGACGTCCCCGTCAGCGCCACCGCGTGAGTTCAGAGATCAGGCCGCGACCCTGCGCGCTCTCTCGACGCCGGCTCGCGTGTCTCCACATGTCAGCGCGCCGCTCGACTGTTCTAAGACCGTTACACAGAGTCGTGAAGCGCTGACCTGCCGGTCGACCTGCGGGCGATGTGCGGATGTAGCCGTATCCCTCTGCAGAGACCAATTACTTCAGCGTCACTCGCTCACGGCCCGGCTCCTCCACAATCGCTGTGTGGACGAATTGAAGTGTCATCTGTCCAAATGAATGCGTAATGGTGTCGTTCATTGTTTTGGACAGGCTGTAATGCTTGTCGCTTGACGATAGTGTAGATCAGACCAATGACAGTAAACAAAGGGATGGATAGATGGAGACATATGCAAACAAATATGCATACCGGAGATTGATTACTCATCTAACACGTTCATGATCAAGCCTTTTTTTTTTTTTTTACCCCTATTAGATATATTGTCTTCATTATCGATGGATTGTGAGCTTACATACTCATACAATAATACTGGAGTGTGTCATCATGCCCCAAATAATTTTCTTATAAGACAAATTAAATTTGCAAAAGCGCTGCAGTGTCATATTATGAGTTGTCCGTCGCCTTATTGTTGCTGGGCTAATAAGTTTAGCTCTCAAAGTGTTAGTCTAGTTGAACCCTACAGGGGTTTCATATTCATATTAATTCATATTTCATCCATATTTCATATGTCATCATATTTTTTTATTTGTAGCCACAATAATACTTAAGTCATATTTTGGTTCATTTTGATGTCATTCCCAATCAAATTCTTCAACCTTAGCTGTGTGTATCCTGGTAACTATGACAACGACGGTCCAGTACACGGTCTGTTTATGAATGTAACCATGACGACAGAGGTCGGTGTGCCTGCCTGCCTGCCGTGAGAGCTATTTCAGGAGACTCTATACCAGAATGAAGGAACATACGACCTGTATGGTTGGAAGACTAATCCATACTTAAACCCACATACTAATTTTACTAAGTAAATAATGTGTGCAGCAAGACACTACAGGTGAACAGGGTAAAAATCTAAACTCATAAATGATTACTTTACAATAAGGCAATCACAATATTTCTAATTGTTATATTTCAACATTCGAACAAGGAATGTTCTAATTAAATCAGACAGAAACCAGAACATTGGATGAAGCCAGTTTTCCAATTCTTGTTTTTCGTTTTGTTGACACATTAGAGTTTTTTTTTTCATATCTTTCACCGTCAACAGCCATAAAAATGAAAATCTATTTTAGTTTCTTCAGGGTTTGTGTATGAAAGTGCCACTGAAGTGGAGCGTTTCTGCCTCGGGACACCGCCTTTGTATGTATGTTTGTATTGTGGCCAGTGATATTTCATGTTTAGCTGTAAATCCCCCTGTTGTGATTTCACAACTGTTCGCTGACACAAAGGAGAACGGATCGTGTTCGGTTCCAGTAACTTTGTGCCAGAGGGAGAGAGCGTCGCGGCGACGACCGTGGTCCGGCAAAAGTCTGACTTATTCTTTCCAGTATTCTGAGTCTGAGTCCTTCTGACCTTCCACTGACACGTTGGTCGGCTCTGTTGACAGTTACCTGGAGGCTTGTGCATCTTTCTCCTTCTTTATTGAACACACCTACCTACGACCTCCACCCTTCTGTGGTGTTCGGCGTCGACATCATCGGCATTGGCATTTGCTTAATGGAACACCTCGCCTACCTATTAATGTCCAGCTGCACTGAGACGTGATTCTAATGATACAGTACACTATACATGACATGACATCGCCCACAGTTTGAATAAGAGGTCTGTGATAAATGGAAGGCGACCATCTGACGGTATAGACATTTCTTCTCCTTCACACCTGCACTGTCGACTGTCTTCACTGTTCACACACTTTGACCTCGGGCGCGGGACCTTCGACAAATCCCATTACTTCTATATCCTGCGACCTTTACAATTTACACTCCGTGTCCTGAATGTGTGTGAGCGTTGAGGCTACATGTGAGGGGGAGCCAGGCTTGTGCTATTGAGGGATGTGATACCCGAGTGTCTGCCTGAGGGCTTGTGAGGCTGTTTTCAGCAGCCGCCTGATCTGGCTTCTCACACTCTTTGAGGAAATAATGTCTATGCGTTGCTCTCATTGGTTGTAGGTTCATCCAGTCTGCGTCCGTTGGTAACGCCCCCCTGGAAATCGAAGATGAATTGAGGGCTCCCAGACTAATACGCATTTGACTACGCCGGGCTAATGATCCTGTTGGGGAGGATGCAAATTCAATGACGGTTACGAGAAACGCAGCAGTAGAGATTCAAGATGTTGATTTAAGTGTGTGGCCTTGTTTTGGACCATTCAGCAAACTTTTAGTGAACATTTCTCCCACTACCAAGACTTGGCAGTTGACTGTATCAGGGCTCTCTAAGCGTGAAGGATCCGCTTTGGCAATTAAAATGAGATTTGTTCTTTAATAGCTATAGAGAAACAGGTGGTGTAGGAATATCTGTCTGTCAGTTCGGTTTGCCGGAATGTTTGTGTATTAACGCAACGAGTGCCATTCAGCAAATTTGTGCTTGTCACACTTGCCTCCTCCTCAACGCTGGCAGGGGCATTTATTTGGCAAAGCACCAAGGACCTATTATACGTATCTGCCTCGACGACATCTTCACAGGTTGCGAGAGCGATGCTGCAGATGACGGACTTTAAAATCTCGCCTGTTTGACACTCGTGCTGTTCAACGACGCCTTCCTTCAACTCAACTTTCACATGAACCAGTTTCATCAACACCGGAGACTCGATGGGAGGAGAGTCACACCCTGGGGAATTGACAATAAGACACCTGCTGGTGATGTAGTGTCGCCCTAGTTTTCTTATTTGATCTTTTTTCCTGTGTATTGTTTGAGATTGTGTTTCCATTTGTTCGCCCCTCATTGTGAACTCAGAAATGTTTTCATTTCACTGCCTGAAACTGCCCCCGAGACCTGACCACAGACGTGTCACGCTACCTACGATCCTGCAAACCAGAGGACGTGCAAGTTATGGGCTTTCAAATGAAATGCAAATGGAAAAAAATCTGTTCCAGTCAGTTCAGGCCAGATGAATAAATTGAGCTCATCTTTAATTCATGGGAGCGCTTACAGTGCCGTGCCAGGCCAATCCCAAGCTGATTCCCATAAGGGTCAAGGTTTCCTCGGGGGGGGGGGCAGCTGGACACAGGCCTCCCACAGGGTGTGGGCAGCTCTCAACATGTTCCTCCTTCCTTGTCCCCGTCTCGCTGAGAAACATCCACCTGTCGTGGGTGTGAGGAGGGTTGATGGTGTGTACGGTCACTGCAGGCCCGTCCAGAGATCGGGAAGCTGCACGATGCCACAGCGAGGGTCATCAGACAGGACACACACTTTATTTCAGTCTAACACGGAACATATCAATGTCATCCGTTTTTACTTTAAACGTAGAAGCGGGGGGAGAAATTTGATTTTGTTTATTTCCCGTGCCATCTGGAAGGAAAAGGTTGACTTGCCCGCCTGTCGGAACCTTTTCCTGCCATCAGGACTTTATTCATTCGATCTTAAAACTATTCCATCAAAGTTTCATGTTTAATTTTTAGGTTGGAGATCAAAGTTGGAGCAATCTTGAAGAGTGCAGGCTCGCCGAGGGGCAGTTGGGCTGATGGCGCCGACAGCGCACCGCAGCGGCTTCCAACTCCATCTCCCGCCGCCGCTGTTCGCTTTGATTGAAAAAAGCTTCTTCAGTGGCAACTTCCAGCTGGTTGATAAGTCATGGCTCGGAAAGGAGAAGGCGAAACATATTTTCTGTGCTGAAAATTGGAACTTGTACAATAGGAGCATTATAAATGAGTGCGATTTATGTGAAGCTGAAGGCCCGAATCACAATGGGGCTGATAATGGTGGAGGAATTCCAGGGTTTTGCATTAACGTCGAACCTTTAATCGTGTTTAATTAACTGCAGATGATTACAGACGTGACGCTGCTAAAATGTGGTAAATACTGAAGTTGTTCCATTATGATCAGGAGATTTTTGCCTCAGCTGTGACATTGCTGTTGTCCCCGAGCCATCAAGAACCAAATGGATTCAGAAGAGTTTGTTCTTCTTTGAAAGTCAAAGGATGTTTACAACGTAAAATCTTTTGAAGCCTTGAGTTTCGCATTTTGAACAATCTTTACTAACCATGTAAATCAAGTGAGAAGACTTCTGTGGTGTCGCCCACTACTGGTCATGCCAGAGAATACAGTCTTCAGGCACTAACGCATCGGCTTCATTTTCCGAACCGGGTAACTACGTCCATTTTTACTGTATATACAGTCTATGGTGGCAACCCACCATGATGTCACCCCTTGGTTTATAAAGCTTTGAGTTTTGCGTTTTGACCAGCGCCATCTTGTTTTTTTTGCAACCACGTACACATGCAACCATGCACCGATTGGACAGGTGAGCTGTCAATCACGCTGTATCCACGCTTCAGCCCATGAACTCCCGAGGAAAACGTTTACTGACTGTTATAAATCAAGTGAGTAGTCAAGTTCTTTTTCTCATAGACTTCAATTTACAACCCGCGGAGTCGCCCTCTACTGGTCATTCCAGAGAATACAGCCTACCAGCACTTCTGCATCGGCTTCAGAAGCAGACCTGTGGAAACGGAACTTTCTTGCTGGCTCTATTAAACATCGCCCGAGGTGCGAGATGACAGATGAATTAAACAGCTAGGCAACACAGCGTCTTCCTGTCACAGAAGCCTCCTCTTCAATCGCCCCTTCAAATGTTTTCCTCCTCAGTCAACTGTTATTGCTCAGACACTTTGCACTCGGTTGAAGTGTGAGGCAAACACGACGCCGCTGTCACACACGCACACACGTACACACACACACACACGCACACACACCTGTGGCCCCGCAAGAAAACTGCCGCTGGAAAAATATGAATGGCTGAAGGTTAAATGCTGGATTCACGTCAATTAATCAAAAGGCCAATTAATCGTTGGTATATTTCAAATTTCTCGAGTCTCATAATTCCGCCTCATTATAGTTTAATTACTAACGATCGAGCACATTCAGAAAGTGTGCTCACCCCACGAGATGTCGGGATGTCAGACACTCGGGTCACCTCCGTTTGGAGCCTTAATGTTTCGTCCAAGGAGAGATTACAGTCCATCAAGGTGAGGGCCTGAAAACACATTTAAAAAACCACGTGGAGTGACATAAGTGAAATGTCCACTGTTCCCTTTCGACGGCAGCTTCCTGACGCGGTCCGTCTGTCTTCTCCCACTCGCTTCACCTCAGCACCCTCGTCTGGCCCGGCTCAGGATCAGCTCCGCGAGTCGCCCCCCGACTGAGCCACTTCACCAGCTCCTTCGCTCGCGCGGCAGTTTCATTCAGCAGCGGGCGCCCGCTCCATTATTCCATCAGTCATATCACTGAGGACGGGGGGGGGGGGGGGAATAACAAACAGATTCCACAGCTCGAGTCGGGAAAATATGTATTTCCCCTTGAACTGACCGGTGAGATTTCTGTTCTCTCCATTGTCCCGGAGAATGTGAAGTGCACAGATTCCTGCACACAACAGAATGATCTATGACCTATTGTATATCGTACATGGCGCGGCGTTTCTTAGTGTGCCGCCTCGAGCCGGGCCGGTTGAGTGGAGTCTCCAAGGTTACTCACAGCACATCTGACTAATGGCCCGACTCTCTGTACATACTCATGCTAATCACTTCTCTGATTGATTGCGCTGCTCTGAAGCACTAATAGCATCATTAGCTGGAACTGTTGTGGCAGTCTCAGCTGTGAGCTTTCTATTTCCTCCTTGAAGTTTTCCTTCTTTCTTTCCTTTTCGCTCGCCATTATTTAGCAAGTAGATTAGGATTATTATTTTTTTTTTTTTAAATCTAATTGGCTTTGATTCTCGTTAAGGACAGAGCAACGCGTGAATCCTGGGACGGCGGACATTTTGTCATTCGCGCTCGCCGTGGCCGCCGTACGCGTTGGTCCGACTGGAGATGCTGTTGCCCTGGAAACCTCGGGTAAAACATGTCAGAAAGAGAAGTTGGAAAGAAAAGATGATAATTGTGATGAAAAGGTGTTTTATATATAACGGTGGTGACCGGTGAGCACCTGGACCAGATAGGATTTAACCTTCACATTCTGCAGTTGCCCAGGCCTCTTGTCAGGACGCCGCCTGAGCACCTTCCTCTGGAGGTTTACTGGGTACGTCCAACTGGGAGGAGACCTGGAGGTCGACCCTGGAACTCACAGGACGGACTATACGTCCCGTCTGGCCTGGGAGCCGGCTGCCTCCATGACCCCATCCTGGATAAGTGGAAGAAAATGGATGGAGACTGCAGTTTTTGTAGAATGTCTTTTATGAATTTCTGCCATTAAGAAATTGATAAAGGTGCAAATGAGTTTATACTACCCAATACAATTAATCGAATCAGTACAAGTAACGCGGACGGCGAGACGGACGTGTTTCAAGGGGACACAAAACAGTGAGGAACGTGAGGAGATTCGCGAAGACGAAGCTAACGGCAGATATCTGCAATAATATCTGAATCACGTGATCACAATGTTAAAATAGAACAAACTATAACAGCCGTACAGTTCAGCTGATTTTGTCACAAAGCTGTGGACCACAAGCGTGTCCCAGTCAGGCATCACCCCTCGGACCGCTTGCTGCTCTTTACCTTTTTTTTTTGTCTTGTAAGAAAAACAAAAACATATTAGTTTGGTATGTCTAGATGCTCAATGAGTGTAAAAGGAACAAATGTGTTGTTCTCAAACGTCTCCTGTTTCCCGTTTTAAACGTAGCTTGCGTGACGCTGGTTTGCAAAGGTCGGTCTGCTGACTGAATCGTGACCAGCGCTTACAATGTGACAGAACGGCCAAGGGGAGCTGTGAGTGTGTGTGTGTGTGTGTGTGTGTGTGTGAGAGTGTGTTGTGTGTGTGTGTGTGTGTGTGTGTGTGTGTGTGTGTGTGTGTGTGTGTGTGTGTGAGAGTGTGTTGTGTGTGTGTGTGTGTGTTGTGTGTGAGAGAGTGTGTGTGTGTGTGTGTGTGTGTGTGTGTGTGTGTGTGTGTGTGTGTGTGTGTGTGTGTGTGTGTGTGTGTGTGTGTGTGTGTGTGTGTGTGTGTGTGTGTGTGTGTGTGTGTGAGAGTGTGTGTGTGTGTGTTTGTGTGTGTGAGAGTGTGTGTGTGTGTGTGTGTTGTGTGTGTGTGTGTGTGTGTGAGAGAGAGTGTTGTGTGTGTGCGTGCATGCGGCTGGTGTACTGCCAAACTTTCATAGAGCGTTTTTGCTGCCGTGTCAGCGGAGGGACGATTATTAGTTCAACCAGAGCGGATGTTCTAATCATAGCGATGGGAATCCAGCTGGGTAATCAACGCACTCATTTTGGGGTCATCATAACAAAGCCCCTCTTCCTGCAGCATCCGTGGGACCAGGCCTCCGCTCACACCTTGTCGTTGTCATGAGGCGTCTCTTCAGATGCCAGCAGGCCGTCCACTCTGTGAGCAGGTGTGTGTGTGTGCGCGGTCTGATCCACAGCAGCTGCCGCTGTCGTCTTCAAATCAATAACGTCGGAACAGTTTGACAAAGAAAAAAAAAGTGGAGCAGTGTGAAAACATGCTCGATCGACCATAAAATAGAAGAATCGGGGCAAGGGATGAGAAATATAAGAGCGCAGTGTGCTTCTCCCACTCACCACGTGCTGTAGCTCACTGTGCAATTTTCCTTTTACTGCTCATTTCGCTCCGAAGAAATAAACCAGCATGAAGCGAAAAAGCTTTGACGGACAACCACCGTTCATTCACAGGGATGAGGAAAGGAGGAACTCCGCTGATTGTGAGCGACCCGCCGTGTGATGACATCTTACTTCTCATGTGAAAATGTTGTAGGGAGCCTCGCCTGGCTGCAGGGGGCGCTGCGCAAAATACCTGCTGTCATGTGACGTCACTCGAGTCTGCGCCAGTCGGGGCAGAGGACCACAAGTTACTACGTCTCGCTGCGAAAAGGCCCCTAAGACGCGAATCTTAATCACATATTAATTGAACGAAAGCATATCAATATGACATTTAACTGTTTGCCGCGAATCTGCTTCTTCTTCATCAGTCGGTGACGAATCGGTCCGGAATCATTTCGCTCTAATTGTTGACTCAGTCAATTCAGAACTGAAAACACGGTTAATACAGTTTTGCGAGATGTCTTTTTCTTCTTTTTTTAATCCCACATTTCCCTCGAGTCTCTGTATACATTCAAGCTCTTGGTTGAGTCCTTCTCATCCCCGAGTCCCCACAGAGATCATTACAGCCTCATGTAATGTAAAGTCATTTCATCTGAACTTGACCCTGCGAGCGGAGCCGCGTGTGCAGAACCGCTGCCGTCAGCTGCAGAACAGACGGGGGAGATCTCCATCCACCGTCTGTGCTCTTTTTTTAAACTTGTGTTCCCTTTGTATTTTATTCAAGAGTCGCGTCTCCTCCCTGTCGAAACCAACGTGCAACTTCTGCAACATCCGACGTCGTTTTTGTGGATCTGTCACGATTTTCTCGATTGTTTCTCAGCCGCAGTGCGAGACTTTTGCGCTTCGCCGGCTCCAATCGGTGGAGAGAAATAAAGGTGACGGGAGAAAAATGTGAAATCGCTGACATTTAATAAGAAGCACTCGGCAATCTCATCTATGCAAACAACTTGTTTTGCTTTTGCCTCAAAAGATACCAAAGGGGGGGGGGGGGGGGGGGGGTGGGGGGGGGGAAGAAAGGACAAATGAAAGGGGAAATTATTTTTTCAGAATTCAGAATGTGGTGAACATCTCCGTTATGTCAACAATGGATGAAACGACAGGGTTTAATATAAAAGGCGTCGCCCGCGGCAACAAACCCCCAAAACTCAAGTTCAGTTTTTCCCGTCAACAAAGCATTTTAGGCCAAATTCAGCTCTTTTGTTTTTGTGGCGCTCAAGGTAATGTTTCAACTAAACCAATGAAAAGGCTAAAACCCCACTTTGCACGATCTGCCGAGCACCAATCGGCACCCGGGCAAAGTTAGAGAGGAGTTTAGCAAAGTCATAAAAACTTTAGAGGGTGATAATATGTCTGTGTTGTTGTATTCGGCTTGTTCTGTTGCACCCAAGGGCACAAAAATGATGTTTAATGCCGTTCTAAAGGTGCCATCTGCTGTATCTGAACAGTAGTCGGGCTTCGGAGCATTTCTTTTGTTTTTTTTACGAGCATGGCCATGCTTTCCCATCGATCGACTACTGTTCCCATTAATGTGGCGGCGAAACCACCCAGAGCACGGAACAGGAGGCGCGTTCTGGAAAAAAAGGTTTTTGTGGAAATGGTGAAATGTGCACTCAACAGGTTTGTTGGACCTCAAGGAAACACGGTGAGTGTTCTTTCCTCGGTACTGGAAACACACTCGAGTGGCAACGTAACTGCTTGTTCGCTCTCCAGTGGACGGGAGTAACAATAGAGCAGTGAACTGCTGAAGGTCTAGAGCGACTTTGACCATTAACTGCCTCCGAGCTCAACACACTCACATGTAGCGGGGACAGTTTTCAATTATGTTGTCATGTTTGTGGAAAAGCAGCAGAGGGTTGAAGGTAAAATCTCAGGCAGGAACTTAAAGCCTCTGTGTAATATTTAGAAGAGCATATTCACAGAAATTGGATATATTGTCCACAGCTATGTGTTCATATATGTATAATAACATATTTTTTTTGTTACATGAGGTGGACCCGTCTCCATTTTTGTGAATACGTCGCATTCGTGTTGAATTTTTCAGCGCTGCCGGGAATTTGGAATGGGTGGTGCGCCACCATAAAGTGTCCCCTGTCGGCCGCTCGGTGGGTTGCGGTTTGCAACTTCACCGCCAGATGCCGCCAGAAAATTACAAAAATTACACACTGGGGGCTTTAAATAAGCTGACGATGATTGAAATAAACAAAAATGAGCAAAAAAAAAAAAGAAGACATATTTTGCCATAAAACCACGAGCTAGATTTGGTTGAAAGGTGAACAGCTGACATTCCCTAGTCGTTGAAAAGACGTCTCTATAAAGTCTGTACTCTGCAACGTCCTGATGGCGTCTGGCGCTCTGGACGCCCACGGTGACAGCGGACTGATCGACAGGGCCGCGGCGGAAAGCGTCTCCAGATTATCCCGTGAACTCTGACAGCAACTATTAGATGTAATGAGGAT